>NC_053026.1:68922248-68933505 GCF_003073215.2 Triticum urartu
AGAGGTTGTCACCAAGCAAATCATCACCTAACAAGTCATCTTCATCACTATTAAAATCAACATACTCGGGGTGTGTTACCTTAGGACCTTTGGCCATGAAGCATCTTCCAATTCCTTCATTTGGTGAGTCAAATATGTCGTAGGAGTTGGTTGACACAAGTGCTAGACCGGCAACACCTTCATCTTGAGTATCTTCGGAGTCGGAGTGATAACTTCTCTCGGAGTGGCTGTCAGAGTCGGAGCCGGATACCCATTCACCAACATGAGCTTGATGTCTTCGTCTTGTGTAGCTCCTTGATGATTTTTCCTTCCTTTCCGAATCCTTGCTTCTCCGTGAGTATCTTCGTTCATAACGATCATCTCTACTCCTTCTCTCTCTTGGTGGTGATTCTTTGCTTCTTCTTTGGAGAATCTTCTCTTCTCTTGTAGGGAGCCGTACACTCATTGGAATAGTGTCCGGGTCTTCCACATTGTAGCAGTTTCGCTCTCGACTAGAAGATCTTTTGTCATTGTAGGACCTTGACTTGAAGCTTCTATCTTTGCTTCTACTCTTGTAGAACTTGTTGAAGTTCTTCACCATTAAGCTCAATTCTTCATTGAAGTCTTGTTTCTCACTTGATGATGTAGGGGCTTCACATGAGGCTTTATAGGCACCACTTGATTTGTTGTGAAGTTCCTCTTTATCCTTAAGTGACATCTCATGAGCAACAATTCTTCCAATCACCTCCGTTGGCTTGAGATCTTTGTAATTGGGCATCATTTGGATCAATGTGCACACGGTATCATATTTTCCATCCAAGGCTCTTAGAATCTTCTTGATGATGAATCTATCGGTCATCTCTTCACTTCCTAAGCCGGCAATCTCATTTGTGATGAGATCAAGCCTAGAGTACATCTCAGCGACACCTTCACCATCCTTCATCTTGAACTTGTCAAGTTGGCTTTGAAGTACATCCAACTTGGATTCCTTGACGGAGTCGGTACCTTCGTGCATATAATCAAAGTGTCCCAAATTTCCTTTGCATTCTCAAGGCGGCTGATT
The DNA here is from genome assembly GCF_003073215.2 of Triticum urartu. NCBI lineage: Eukaryota > Viridiplantae > Streptophyta > Magnoliopsida > Poales > Poaceae > Triticum > Triticum urartu. The sequence goes on from NC_053026.1 coordinate 68,923,291, forward strand.
TTGTTGAATTCTTCGGGGCACAATCCGTTGAAGAGAATATCACAAGCTTGAGCATTGTATTGCAACATCTTCAACTCATCCGCGGTAGCTTCACGTTGGTTCTCTTCCCATCAAAGAAGTCACCTTGCAAACCAACACACACAATAGCCCAAACGGCGGGGTTATGTCCAAGAATATGCATTTTCATTTTATGCTTCCAACTAGCAAAATTAGTACCATCAAAGTAATGACCTCTACGGTGATAATTTCCCTCGCTAGACGCCATACTCTCCTAGGTTGTGAAACCAAGGCTATGACCACCAAAAGCTATGGAGATCAAGCAAATGGAGACCAAAGCTCTGATACCACTTGTAGGATCGAAAGTATGTCTAGAGGGGGTGATTAGACTACTTGACCAAATAAAAACTTAACCTTTTCCCAATTTTAGTTCTTGGCAGATTTTAGCTAATTTAGGACAAGTCAAGCAATCATCACATAATTCAAGCAAGCATGCAAAGAGTATATAGGCAGCGGATTGTAAAGCATGCAACTTGCAAGAATATAAAGGGAAGGGTTTGGAGAATTCAAACGCAATTGGAGACACGGATGTTTTTCCCGTGGTTCGGATAGGTGGTGCTATCCTACATCCACGTTGATGGAGACTTCAACCCACGAAGGGTAACGGTTGCGCGAGTCCACACAGGGCTCCACCCAAGGGTAACGGTTGCGCGAGTCCACACAGGGCTCCACCCACGAAGGGTCCACGAAGAAGCAACCACCCACAAAGGGTCCACGAAGAAGCAACCTTGTCTATCCCACCATGGCCATCGCCCACACAGGACTTGCCTCACTAGCGGTAGATCTTCACGAAGTAGGCGATCTCCTTGCCCTTACAAACTCCTTGGTTCAACTCCACAATCTTGTTGAGGCTCCCAAGTGACACCTAGCCAATCTAGGAGACACCACTCTCCAAGAAGTAACAAATGGTGTGTAGGTAATGAACTCCTTGCTCTTGTGCTTCAAATGATAGTCTCCCCAACACTCAACTCTCTCTCATAGGATTTGGATTTGGTGGAAAGAAGATTTGAGTGGAAAGCAACTTGGGAAGGCTAGAGATCAAGATTCATATGGTAGGAATGGAATGTCTTGGTCTCAACACATGAGTAGGTGGTTCTCTCTCAGAACATATGAGTTGGAATGATGTGTGTGTTCTGATGGCTCTCTCTTGGAATGAGAAAGAGGTGGAGGGGTATATATAGCCTCCACACAAAATCCAACCGTTACACAGTTTTCCAATCTCGGTGGGACCGAATCAATAAACTCGGTCGGACCGAAAATGTAAAACCTAGTGACCGTTAGGAATTTCGGTGGGACTGACATGCAACTCGGTAGGACCGATTCGGTTAGGGTTTGGGCATAACGTAATCTCGGTGAGACCGATTACACAAACTCGGTGAGACCGAATTTGGTAATTAGCTAACCAGAGAGTTGGTCAGGCAAACTCGGTGGGACCGATTTGCTCTTTCGGTGAGACCGAGTGGAACTCGGTGAGACCGAAAAGTTACAAAGGGGAAACACTGAGTTTACATTGCAATCTCGGTGGGACCGATTCGCTCTTTCGGTGAGACCGAAAAGTTACGAAAGGGAAACAGAGAGTTTGCAACCCCATCTCAGTGAGACCGAGATCCTTATCGGTGACCGAATTGCTAGGGTTTGGCAGTGGCTAATGACAAGTGAAACTCGGTGGCGCCGGATAGGAAGAATCGGTAGGACCGAGTTTGGCTTAGGGTTTAGGTCATATGTGGATATGGGAAAGTAGTTGAGGGTTTTGGGCATATCACTAAGCACATGAAGCAAGAGGCTCATTATGCAACACCTCATCCCTCCTTGATAGTATTGGCTTTTCCTAAAGACTCAATGTGATCTTGGATCACTAAAATATAAAGTGAAGAGTCTTGAGCTTTTGAGCTTGAGCCAATCCTTTGTCCTTAGCATTTTGAGGGTTCCACTTTCACATCCATGCCATGCCAATCATTGAGCTTTCCTGAAATAATCATCTTGGAATAGCATTAGCTCAATGAGCTATATGTTGTTATGAATTACCAAAACCAACTAGGGATAGTTGCGCTTTAAATTAGGCAAGGCCAATTAGATTTAGGACCCCCCCCTAACAGTGCGGTCAAGAAGGCTTCAAGCCCAGGAACTTTGCAAGTTGAAGCCCATGTATTAAACAAATAGCCCTTGCTGGTAGTTGTGGAAGCTGACCAGGCCATGATCGAGAGCATCCTCTATGGCTTCGATCGTTTCGGCCCCGACGCACCACGTACACAAGCTCGCTTTCCCTAAAAAAACGCACAAGAGCTCGATGCACGTAGCCTAGCCGCCTGTGGAAGTTAGACGAGGGCATCCGTACAGCAGATTAGCGCCGCCGTTGTCGCCCATGGCGGAGTAATCTTACAGTGAGTCTTCTTGGTTCCTTCATTGATTTATATATATACCATGGAATACTGATGAACTAATCCGCATCTTTCTCCAAAATACTAGAAAGTTTTTGCCTTTGATGGGATTAATTAGGGCGGCAATTTTTTGTTTATTCTAAAAAAATAGGTATGCACTGATTCTATAATCTTAGGGGGTGTTTGGTTCCAGGGACTTTTTTGTGTTGGGAGTAGAAAAAGTCTCTAGCAAACCAAACAGGGTGGGACTTTTTTGGGATTTTTTGCTAAAAGTCCTTAGAGGCACCTCCTTGAGAATCTTTTTCAAAAAGTCCTAGGGACTAGAAAAAGTCCTATGACTAAAGAACCAAACACCACCTTAGTTTCAGAATTTGCCCTAGGACAACTCAGCAGGACTCACCTCAAATCTAAGGCATATCATCAGCTCATGTCTACGTCATCGCAAGTTATTATTATTGTTAGAATTCCACAAACTGGTAGATTCTAGTTTCTATTTTTTAGCCCAGTTAGAAAATTACATACCAGTTTGTATACATGATAACTTAAATACGGAATTAGCTTATACAGAAACGACTAATCAAATATTCTGGCATGAGTAAAATTTACACAACAAGCTAGAATTGGAAACACACCATGTAAGATTATACATTTTGATCTGTGAGTTTTAGGCATAAGAACCACATTCAAACTAATGAAAATCTACCATTTTCTAATTGCAAAAATCCATATTATCTTGTATTCCTCATAGAATGGTCATTGTTAGGAAAACAAAACTTCAATATGTTCATTGAATACTCCCCCCCCCCCCCCCACCCTTTTTCTTGAAACCCCCCCCCCCCCCCCCTCGTCAAATCCTGGCTCCGCCCCTGTACGTGTTGTACATCATTGTGTATTTAGACCCGGTGTTGTACGAATACCTCTAACACCTATTTGATTGTACATTTGTACATGTTTAATACGATATCTTATTAATCTCTTCTTTGTTGTCTAACCCACCATTCACTAAATTAAGGAAGAGAAGCGGGTTGTGAAGCCCCTACTTTGAAGGGGCTATTCTGTTACTCCCTCCGTTCCTTGATATAAGGTGTATAGATTTTTGAGGAAAAAATCCGAAATATAAGGTCTATTGCGTTGCACCACTCGTTTGGATAATTTTTTTTAGGGATTTGATTACATTTCCTTATATCATGTAAGCTCCTCTATTTTATCATGTCAATTAGTCATCTGTAATCTCACTCAAAACTTGTGAAATTTTCCCTTCACGTGCGTTCTTTAATTTCCATGTCAAAAACTATACACCCTATATCTAGGAACGGAGGGAGTATTATATTTAATTTAAAGCCACTTCCATACACTCTTTGATTCCTCGTTAGCGCTGATGGTACAGAGTATTTCATAGATGGTCGATCGTGTACCGAGTGGCACGGGAAGCCAGGTTGTTCTACGTGCTAAGCTGGTGGTACAAAAGAAACTGCACAGTGCGTGCCAAGTCGATCCATGGCGTGAACCGTCAAGTCAAGCATGCTCGTGGTCATGGAGAAGTGAAGCAAATTAGCCTTTGCTCGTGCCAGCCTGGCTCCGTTGCCAAGTGGCTAGTACTAGGAGATAAGATCGACCAAGATGTCTCACTCACACAGGACATAGCCTAGCCTAGCCTAGGACGCACGGAGGTTAAGGATGTGTTTGGTTGGAGGGATAGCCACCCAAGGGACAGGGATAGCCATATTTAGGGTGGATACCACATGTTTGGTTCATGGACGAGGTTGGACGAGGCAGGACGTGGATAACCAGATGCTAGGAATATTCGCCAAAAATCCAGCTCCGCGCGCGCGCGAAAATCTCGCGGACATGGGCAGCCAGGCTCGCGCCGAAACGTTTTCGGCCCCGCCCACCTCTCCAACCTTATCTTTTCCCCCTTTCTTCCCTCAAATCTCTCGTCTCGTCTCCCGTCGGTGCCGGCGGCTGCAAATCGAATAGACGGCCGGCGGATCTCAAGGTCAATGCATTGGTGCTATCTTCTTCCTGTCCTTAGTCCTTCGTTCGAGATTTCCGCGGCGGCTGCAGCCGCAGATGGGTGTGGCGGCGGCGGCCGGTGATGGGTGCAGCACGGCGGTTGCCGCAGCTGGGCGTGTTGCCGGCGGCAGCTGTAGCTGGGCGTGTCGCGGGAGGTAGATGCAGGGGCGGCGTGGGAGCAGATGCGCCTCGCACGCGGGCAGCAGATGTAGGAAGCTGGCAAACTTCGCGGGCGTGCTTGCGTACATGAGTTGCTGCTCGTGGTGTGAACGTGTGCGTGCTGTGTGCTTGCGTACAGGAGCAGCTGGGCATGTTGATGGGGCTGTACATGGTGCTGCTGGTGTAAAATTGTGTGTGGTGTGTGTGTGTGCGCTGACGTTTGATTTGTTTTTCATGCAGGAGCTGAAAGGGAAACGGCAAGGCTGAAGTCAGGGGCTACATCTCCCTCCTCTCTTTGATTTTCTGCAAGATCAGAGGTAACTTGATTACTAGTAAAACCAAATGTTCCTCGTATGTACTGCTTGACTGATGATGTGCATGCTGAGTTGTTTTTGTTAAAGTAACACCATTTGTAATTGATGAAGTAATGTCATTTGTACCATTGCATTGTAGATGGACAAAAAAACAAAGATGTTAATTTGTGCGGCAGCAGCACAATGGTTTATCAATATGATAGCTTTGGTTGTCCAATCTAGAAAAAGAAAAAGGAGAGAGGCAATTACATATGCCCCAATTGATGAGAGAGATAGGATGAGAAGAGAGTACTTTGATAACAAAGGATGGAAGAATGACACAACTTGTATGAACATGCTTAGGCTTCGGAGAGCTCCTTTCTTTCGGTTTTGTCAACTATTTAGAGATCGCAATTTGCTAAAGGACACAATCCATATGTCCATTGAGCAGCAAGTAGCAATGTTTTTGCACACTGTTGGTCACAATATTCGGAATAGAGTAATTGGTGGGAATTTTGGTAGATCTGGTGAAGTTGTTAGCCACTATTTTAAAAAAGTACTCCATGCAATTGGTGAGCTTCGAGATGAACTTATTAGGAAGCCTTCATTGGGGACCCAAAAGAAAATAGAAGGAAACCATCGGTGGGATCCATACTTTAAGGTATGACACCGAGTGACAACTACATTTTGTCAGTGTAGGCACAAATCTGTTTAGATCCTATTTTTTTGTTTTTATTTCCACTTAATAGGATTGTATTGGAGCTATTGATGGTACACATGTACATGCCTCTGTTACACCTGATACGGAGGCTGCCTTTCGTGGTAGAAAGAAATATACTACTCAAAATGTGATGGCGGCTGTTGATTTTGACCTTCGATTCACATATGTGTTGGCCGGTTGGGAGGGGACAGCACATGATGCTGTAGTTTTACGCGATGCTTTAGGACGTGAAAATGGTCTACGTGTCCCACAAGGTAATAGATTAACCAAGTAGATACATGTTGTCAATGGGATTTTGATATATATGTAAGTAACCCAAATGCTCCTCGTATTTAGGAAAATTTTATCTAGTTGATGCCGGATATGGAGCCAAACCAGGCTTCTTGCCTCCTTTTCGTGGCGTGAGGTTTTAAATGATGGCATTGATGAATATATCATACCCGAGGATGAATGGGTGGCCAATATCACTCATGCTTCATCATCAACTGGCCAAGCACAAGAACATGCATACATGGCTAATTTTAGGCAAGGACTTGCTGATCAAATGTGGAAAGACCGACAAAACTATTTGCAGTATCAAAACATGTAGTAGCTACCATGTCATTCAAATGTGGGAAGAACTATTGTACTTTATTTGAACTATGTGTTTGTGGGAATTTCATTGTAATGACATATTACTTGTTGTAATGACATACTATTATTGTTGAGTTGCTTATTTTCTCTCCAAGTACTTGCTGAGATTTAATTCTTTATGTTGAAATATTTGCTGAATTGCTTCTTTCTTTCCAAGTACCTGCTGGAATTTAATCTTTATGTTGAAATACTTGCTGAAATTCAATTCTTTATGTTGAAATACTTACAGAATTGCTTCTTTCTCATCAAATACATGTCCAATTTAATTCTTTATGTTGAAATTGGTTGCTGATTTGGTTCTTTCTCTCCAAATACTTGCTGATATGCTTGGTGAAATTGTAGGATATGGCTGCTAGACAAATCTCATGGACACCTACCATGTCATCGTACATGCTAGCCCATCTATGTGGTTTGGTGACTGGTGGCCATAGACCAGGTACCTCCTTCAAGAATGTCCACTGGAATGGTTGTGCCGCTGCTATGGATGAACATTTTTAGCGCACTGACTTTGAAAGATCGTGGATGTCGCCTAGAGGGGGGTGAATAGGCGCTTTTAAAATAATTACGGTTTAGGCTTGAACAAATGCGGAATAAACCTAGCGGTTAATTTGTCAAGCACAAAACCTACAACAACTAGGCTCACCTATGTGCACCAACAACTTATGCTAAGCAAGATAAACTACTAGGTGATAGCAAGATATATGACAAGAAACAATATGGCTATCACAAAGTAAAGTGCATAAGTAAAGAGCTCGGGTAAGAGATAACCGAGGCACGCGGAGACGATGATGTATCCCGAAGTTCACACCCTTGCGGATGCTAATCTCCGTTTGGAGCGGTGTGGAGGCACAATGCTCCCCAAGAAGCCACTAGGGCCACCGTAATCTCCTCACGCCCTCGCACAATGCAAGATGCCGTGATTCCACTAAGGGACCCTTGAGGGCGGTCACCGAACCCGTACAAATGGCAACCCTTGGGGGCGGTCACCGAACCCGTACACTTTGGCAACCCTTGGGGGCGGTCACCGAACCCGTCAAATTGCTCGGGGCGATCTCCACAACCTAATTGGAGACCCCGACGCTTGCCCGGAGCTTTACACCACAATGATTGAGCTCCGAACACCAACAACCGTCTAGGGCGCCCAAGCACCCAAGAGGAACAAGCTCAAGGGTACCAAGCACCCAAGAGTAATAAGCTTCTCAACTTGTAACTTCCACGTATCACCGTGGAGAACTCAAACCGATGCACCAAATGCAATGGCAAGGGCACACGGAGTGCCCAAGTCCTTCTCTCTCAAATCCCACGAGCAACTAATGCTAGGGAGGAAAATGAGAGGAAGAACAAGAAGAGAACACAAAGAACTCCAAGATCTAGATCCAAGGGGTTCCCCTCACATAGAGGAGAAAGTGATTGGTGGAAATGTGGATCTAGATCTCCTCTCTCTTTTCCCTCAAAAACTAGCAAGAATCCATGGAGGGATTGAAGTTAGCAAGCTCAAAGAAGGTCAACAATGGGGGAAGAACACGAGCTCAAAAGATTGGGTTCATAGGGGAAGAAGACCCCCTTTTATAGGAGGGGGGAAATCCAACCGTTATGTGCTCAGCCCGCACATGAGCGGTACTACCGCTCCTGGTCCCGGTACAACCGGGACTCACAGTATACGTGCAGAACCCTACCAGGCGGTACAACCGGGCGACCAGACGGTAGCACCGGTTGAGAAGAACAACCGGAGCAACCGCCAGCCACCGCTCAACCACCGCATAGGAACAGAAGGGAGTCACCCCTGAGTGCGGTAGTCGAGCGGTACCGGGCCGGTGCAACCGCATGGCCTTGAGCGCTCGGGCGGCTAAGTCCTGAGCGGTAGAACCGCTCCGGACACCGGTGGTACCGGTACGACCGGACCAACCGGGCCACCACCGCCCGAGTACCGCATCAAAACAGAGGCCTGACCGGTACTTGGGCGGTGCCTGGCCGGAACAACCGCCCAAACTTTGCTGAGCAAGTTGGCGGTACCACCGCCCGGAAGCAGCGGTACAACGGCTGAGAGCTCCAAGCGGTACTACCGCTGGGGCTCAGGTACTACCGCTGGGACCAGACAAAAACCACTTCAAGAAAACAAGAACTGCCATAACTTCTGCATATGAGCTCCGAATTGAGCAAACTCAAGCTTGTTGGAAACAAGACGACGAGTAGCATCAAAACAGCGACTGGTTATAGTAAGAAGAGGCAGGGGAGTATGCCTAACAAAAAGAGGAGTGAAACCTCCAACCGAGAAGAATCGGCAAAACCTCCAACATCGAAAACATCATAGAAGATGCATGCGAACTCCGTTTTCGATGAACTCAAGCTTGTCATCAAGATGACCATAAGCTCTAAGACTCACAAAGAGAACCAAACAAGAACCAAGAAAGATGATGCAAGGATGCAATGGTTTGAGCTCTCAGCGAACGATACGATCAAGCTACTCATCGAGAGCCGCCCTTGATAGTACGGCAATCGATCCTATAACCCGGTCTCCCACTACCATCATGAACCGGTAAAATAGAAAACCTATCAAGGGCAAACCTTTGCCTTGCACACGTCCACTTGAGCTAGATGATGACGATCTTGACTCCTCAAGTTGGACCACCTTTCTTGATTGTGTTGACTCGATGAAGACTAGTTGATTGCTCCCCCATACTCCACTATGGGTGAGCCACTCTTCCGCACATCTTCACAAGTCCATTATCACCACAAAGGACGGCAAGCTTCAAGCATTTGATCTCTTCGTGATGCTCCATTTGAACTTGCACACCGCAACCTAACCCCACAAAGAACTCTCACGAAGACCATGGGTTAGTACACAAAGCGTAATTGACAATTCTTACCGTACCATGGGATCACTTGATCCCTCTTGGTACATCTTCTACGCTTTGTGAGTTAATCAACTTGATTCACTCTTGACTTAGTCTTGATCAACCTTGAACCTTTCCAATTCTCTTCATTTGAATGATGTCTTGAAGGTAGACATGAATGATCACACAATCTTCTTCTTCAAGACATGCTTGCAATAAGCTCAACTCTCACATGACCAATCTTTGGATAATTCCTTGAATAACACCTTGGTCGACACAAACTCTCCTTGAAATCAACACATGCACTCCAAGAAAAGCCTATGGACAAAACCTTCAAATATAACTCAAGGAAACCATTAGCCCATAGAGATTGTCATCAATTACCAAAACCAAACATGGGGGCACCACATGTTCTTTCAGACTTGATTGGAACCCACATCACAAATCACACAAGGACGTGGAAAAGGAAGTATAAGCAGATAGTGCATCTCAAATCATTGAGTGGTGCACTTTGGGATGAAGATAACTTTATGATTGTTCTTGATCATGAGCATTACACAAACCATATTAAGGTATCTATTTTTCTGCCCTTTAGTACTTGCTAGAATTGGTTCCATTTGTCCAAAATACTTGTTGAAATGAGCTTTATAATGAAAAATAGTTGTTGAAATTGGTTCCATATCTCCTAGTACTTGCCGTAATGATTTCTTTCATGCACTATCACTTGCTGGAACTTTTTTACACTCCATTTCCTTGCTGGAATGAGTACTTTTATAGACCAATTCTTGCTGAAATAAGTTCTTTTATGCATTACCACTTGCTGGACCTTATGTATACTCCATGCTAGTTGCTGAAATGAGCTTTTATAGCCAAATTCTTGCTGAAATGAGCTATTTCATGCATTATAACTTGCTGGAATTTATTTATACTCACATTCCTTGCTGAAATGATTACTTTTGTTTACAAAGGACCACAAAGAAGATGAACCCTTCCTGAACAAGCCTATTAAACATTATGAGGAGATGCTGGTTATTGTTGGAGCAGGCATGGCTACGGGGCAATATGCAAAAGGCTCAAGTGACCCTTTAGCGACGAAGGTGATTGATCTTGAAGAACAGAAAACCAAC
>NC_053026.1:68934505-69067718 GCF_003073215.2 Triticum urartu
TCTGTTATATATGTTGTTCATAAACTATTGCTTATACACAGTTTTACAGCTGTGATCTTCTTGAAACAGGAACTGCCGAGTTCTATTGTTCCTATACAGATGCCTGACCATGGTCGGGTCAGACTTGCGCTTGGTCACAACATGATGATTATGTCGACCTACTCAATTCCCCTTGGAGGTGAAAAGATACTTATTCATGGGTGGTCTCAAATAATGAAGGCCCGTCCATCTTGGAGAATAGGACAGAAGATTATGTTCATGCTTTTCCATGGCTCTAAAGCGAATATCCTGTTTATTGACCACATTGCGAGATGAAGCCGCTTTCAGAAGGTTGTGGATGCGCGGGGTGGCGCCTGGGCCTTGTCCTGGGGCTTGGCGGCCTCACCCTTGGTTAACTGTAGGCAAAGTAGCACTGTTCGAGGCGTGCTTTGTACGGTTGAACCTGTATAAGTACTCATACCGCTTTCAGCTTTGGTTGTTAAGTGCCCCTGCTGGTTTCAGTTAAGGTTGTTAAGTACTCCTGCTGCTTTTACAGTCTGTCGTGTTTCTTCAGTCCTGTCTTCCTCCAGCCGCCAAAACCAAACCAGCGCCGACGGGCCACCTGCTTTCGCCTCCCACGGCTGGCTGCACCTCAGCGCAGGCATCGCCGCCCCACCGTCTCCTAAATCGTTAATGCCGACGTCCTCCACGCGCTTTGGTGTGCTCGCTGCGGCACCGCCCTCTTGCGTTTTCAACATGGTCAACAAACAACAGGAATCGGCAGAAGTACGTGGAGAGGATGACAGTAGGGGCCCACCACGTTAGCGTATGGAAAAATAAAATGCTTCCTCCTAGTGTTTTCCTGACATCTGGGACCCATGACATTGTGAGCGTATATAGTCAATAGACAAGAGAACAACACAAGATCGCCTGACACCTGGGACGTAGCTACTCGAGCAGTATTTTTTTGTTTGGTATTGTTGAGACGGAACAGGGTTTGAACTGGGTTGTGGCCCATCTAGCCCAGGCTTATATTTTATGTTCACCATGTGACCAGCCCAGCTATTTTTTCTTTGTGAAAATGAGCCCAGTTTATTTTTTCTGAAGAATACCTAATCCAGGCCTACTTATTTTTCTACGCCCTGATGGGCTGCAGCTCTTTCAAGACGCCTGCAAATCTTGAAAGTAATATGAAATGGGTTGTAAATATAAAAACAGATGACAAATTGGCGATTACTTTATAATTTCTGAATTTTATTACATTTTCAGATTCCTATTTCACTGGGCATTAACCTAATTTAAATATATCTTGAAAGTAGTTTAAATCTGGCTGGACATTTCGGTATTAAAAATAGTTTGGAACCCACAGAAATATGCGAAATTGGCCCTGGCCAACCAAAAAAAACGACTGCAATAAATTGCATAAGAAGTTGCCATGAGCTATATATACATTATTAAAAAAAGAGGGAGTGGTCTGACTTGTGGGCCTGTTTAGTTGACGCGTATGCAAGATTTTTTTAGTTATTATATACGTCAACAAACGGTTCTAGAAGATGTAACCGTTGGATGTCAATCCAACGGCCGTCGTGTTTCTTCAATCTCTAATCTTCTTGCTCCAGCCGCCAAAGCAGCGCCGGCGGGGCCGCCTACTCCCGCCTCCCGTGGCCGGCTGTGCTGCCGCGCAGGCCTCAGCGCCCCCTACTACTCCCACCGCTGGCCAGGGCATCCCTCTACTCACCCACACCCCCTGTTATTCTGCGGCGACGACAGCCTCACACCGCAGCCGAACCGGTGAATGCTCGTACTCCTCTCCGCGTGGGCATCCACTGCCGCGTCTTCCCCGGCTCCGCGTCGTCCCCTTCCTATGCCTCGCCATCGTCCACCGCCGTGGTGCTCTCGGCGCGGCGTGGTCAATGTGGTCAACGACCGACTTCCATCGGAAGAGTACTGTACGTGGAGAGGCTGACAGCTGGGTCCATGGTAGCCGCAAGGAAGTGCCTCCTTATTACGCGGAAAATAATTATTCCTCCACCTGATAGCGGGGACCCACCGGACGGGCCACCAGTATTTTGTGAAAAAATCGTTTCCTCCTGACTGCTGGGACCAACCGGATGGGCCACCGTATTTCGCGAAAAAACGTTCCCCCCCACTGCCAGCTCGGACCCACCGGAAGTGCGTCCTTATTACATACAAAAAATGAATACTCCCCCAGCTAGCTGCGACCCACCTTGGTGGGAGGCTGACTTGTGGGCCTACTAAGTTGATGGGGACGAAGGGCTATGTTAACTTAGTCAATATGAACGAGTCTAGCTCCAGTGACCGTACGATCTCCATCCAACGGCCGTAGTGCTTCTTCAACCTCTGGTCTTCTTGCTCCAACCGCCCAAAGCAGCGCCGGTCGTGCCACATGCCCCTGCCTCCCGTGGCCGGCTGTGCTGCCGCGGAGGCCTCACCGCCCCTACTATTCCCACCGCTGGCCAGGCCCTGCGGCGACGGCAGCCTCACACCACAACCGAACCAGTGAACCCTCGTACTCCTCTTCGCGCGGGCTTCCACTGCCGCGTCTTCCCCGGCTCCGCGTCGTCCCCTTCCTAGGCCTCGCCGTCGTCCACCGCCGTGGTGCTCTCGGCGCGGCGTGGTCAATGTGGTCAACGACCGACTTCCATCAGAAGAGTACTGTGCGTGGAGACGCTGACAGCTGGGTCCACGGCCGCAGCAAGGAAGTGCCTCCTTATTATGCACAAAATAATTATTCCTCCACCTGACAGCGGGGACCCACCGGACGGGCCACCGTATTTCGCAAAAAACGTTTGCCCCTGACTGCTGGGACCCACCAGCTACATCTTCGCACGCAAGGAAGTGCCTGAAGTCGGGACCCACCTGGTCGAAGCGTATGTAGTGTTGTCATTTTGGTCGCGAACGTGTACGTACATATATACTAGTCGATGTAGAGGCGCACATATGTGTCGTAGTAGAGGCGCGCACGTAGCATGTACACGTACGTATAGCGGCCAGGTGCAAGAAAGAAAATACGGCCACGTATGTGTACATACGGGGGGTCTCGAACGCCTACTCGTGCATACGTACGGCCAGGGCTCGTGTACATGGCTGGGTCGGAACGGAGAAACAGCATCGTCGTCGTGTTCATGGGGAGGCAACGGAATGTATCGTGTTCATGGGGAGGCAACGGAATGCGTCGTGTTCATCGGGAGGGCTTGGACGGAACAGGCGATGGAAACGAGGCCTGGCGTACCGCAAACGGAGGAAACGGCCTTGTGTTCGACCGGCCATGTTCGAAACGGATCCTGTCATCGGGAGGGGTCTGGCGTACCGCAAAACGGAGGAAACGACCTCCTACGGTCGAAACGGGGGTTCCTGTTGATCGGGAGGGGTGTGGCGTACCGCAAAACGGACGAAACGGACTTGTGTGGAGCGCTACGGTCGAAAACGGGGGTCCTGTTTCATCGGGAGGGGTGTGGCGTGTACCGGCAAAACAGGACTCCATGGGATACTGTTCATCTCCACCATCGACCCCCCTCCAGCCTCCACGAGCTACTGTTCATCACCGTCGACCTCCTCCAGCCTCCACCTACGACTGTTCATCCACGGGCTCCTGTTCATCCAGCCTCCACCGCGCGCTACTCCACCGGCTACTGTTCAACCAGCCCTCTCCATGGGCTCCTGTTAACCACCCCTCCACGGGCTACTGTTCATCCTTCCCTCCACCGTCTACTGTTCATCCTGCCCTCCACGGGTGGTCCTGTTCATCCAGCCCTCCACGGGGTCCTGTTCATCCAGCCCCAACCGGCTCGATCGATCGGGGTCCTGTTCATCCAGAGGCAACACCACGGGGTCCTGTTCATCCACCCCACCGGGAACTGTTCATCCAAACCCCCCTGCAACGCCTCACTGTTCATCCAGAGGCAGCATCGATCAGCTTCAGTTAGCAGCAGTAGCGAAGGAATCACTCGATCGGGTTCAGTTAACAGCCATCGATCGATCGCTCGGGTTCAGTAATGCATAGCCTGCAGTGCAATCGCTCGGGTTCAGTTAGAGCCCAATGCCTCTCTCGGGTTCAGTTAGAGCCAACGCCGTCGCACAAACGTGTGTACGTGTACAAGAGAAGCGCGCATCGCTCAGCCCCGACCTCCCACCGTAACTGGGAACTCCCCGAAATTTTCCTCGCCCTCGCTTCTACCACAGTCTTTCGTCATGGACGGCCCAAAGAATGTCATGCAGCTGCGTCTCCGGCCCGCCCAGGACGAAAAACCCATTTTCTGTCATGATTTTTTGTCATAGAAGTAGGAGCCCACCACATTTATGATGATACCGGGTTTTGTCACAATTATCCGTCATAGAAGTGTCATATGTATGACAGAATTTTTTTCGTTCGGCCCAAATGTCATGGATGTGTCTTTTTTTTGTAGTGTACCGCTGTACAAAAGTATACATTTTTTAAAAGGCTAGAGGGCGGGGCAGTCTAGCTTGGTCGGTTTCACGAGAGGCGAGGGCCTTTGTGATTTGACGGCTCATTACTGGAGGCGGGGCCTTATGATTTGACTGCTCGTATAAATGCGCCGATGACCTGATCGAGGAGGAGCAAAGAACTGTGCGGTATACTCAAGTTTTCCACTGGAGTAGTACTGCGATGAGGAGCACGAAACACGGCAGCCCAGTGCCATATGGCGATAAAAAATGATCTAATTTGCTAGTCATCTCATTGTTAGCATTGTTCTATTCATTCCCTCAAAAAACCATTGTTCTATTCATGCCTCGCAGAGAACGTGACACGTGCGGCGAAACACCCGAAGCAAAAGATGAAACACAGGAGCAAAAGAAGAAGGAAGATTATCACCCAAATGATCTAATTCGCCGCGGAGTCGTAACTGCTTCTTCATCGCCTCCACGACCTCCATCTCCTTGCGCGTCTCCTCCGCCATCTTCTTCATTCTATCCATGGACCGGGATTTCTCGACGCGAGCCTTCATCATTTGTTCCACCTGCATTACGTACCTTGACAGCAGCCGATGCTCGATGTGGAGCTTCGCCAACTCCTCCTTCTGTTCCATGGACAAGGGCCTGCAGCATCTTCATCGAGGAACTGCTATTCTCATGCAGCTTCTTCCAGCCGGCGTTCTTCTCTTTCAACAGGTCGATCTCGTGGCAGAGCTTCGCCTTGTCCTCCTGAAGTCGCAGGATTTCACCGGTTGCCTTCTTCTTGAGGCAATGCTCTTCTTCAGCAGCATCACCAAGCCGGCAGTCAACTCCCCCTGCTGATTGAGCTCAGCAGGCATGTCGTCGAGGCTCTCCTCAGCAACTCCATCAAGCCTTGGATGAACTCCTTCTGCTTATTGAGGTGCTTATTGAGCTGACCGGGCATGCCGTCGAGGGATAACGACTCCAGCTCCGCCGACTTGGCATGTTTGCCTCGTGGCTAGGGCGCTCCTGGGAGCCATCGCCTGCCCGTGAGAGATCTTTCAAGGTCTCTGCGTGGCGGCAAGCCCTCTTTTTTTTCCAGAGCCTTGGTTGCCGCTCCCTTGTTACGAGTAGTTCTCAACCTAGAGCTCTGCTCACCGGCCATGGCAACGACGGACGAAGAAGAAGCACTTATGAGGAGGAAAGGTAGAGTAATTTTTCGGTTAGGTAGTTCCCCTTTTTATAACCTAAGTACTAGCACTAGTACTAATACCTGCATAGTGGGAACACGTTCAGGTTTGGTACATACTAGTAGGTGTGAGCAGGCTTTCGAATGTGATGGGAACAAGGTAAAGATTAATTGATGGTTTTGGTTTCGAGGCCCGAAAACGGCTCCCGGTGAGTTTAGCGGAACATAAATTTCAAGTACTACACTGCTCAAATGCGTAAATATTATGTTACTGTCAAAAATTGGCACAAAATACGAAGGAGACCAATGGAAGTACTACTAGCAACCCGCGATTTAACTACTCGCATGCGCGCAGTGGAGTAATAATGTATTTCTTCCGCCCTCACGTCCACTCAATTTGCATGCGCTGTATTAATTGACCATCAATGAAGTGAACGACTTTACACGCGTCAAATTATCACATGGGGTGGATCTTGGTACAAAATTGCGTCCGCCCGTGTACCCGCGTGTGCGTGCGAGGGAATGAGTGCGTGCAGTGGCGTGCGTGCACATCTTCGCTTCGTGCATGTACCGCCAGTATGGCTCAGGGAGGATGAGTACATTCTTCTGGAACCAGCAGCACGTCACTGTGATCAATCCACGCAAGGAGGTCGCGACAACGTCCTCCACATGTGCCACGTGGCTTCATGAAACTATAAGAGAGACACTGTGTAGCGTGCCATTGGTATTCTAATTTAACGTGTTTTGCCACATACTCGAAGTACTAGTAAGGTACACGTGCATTGCACGCATCAGATTTGCAACCAAATTATGAATAAATACACACTATAATGTAAGCTCTGAGCATATATGCCTAATGTATCCCTTCGTTTAATTCGTATAGTTCATCTCATTCAAAATCAATTAGTTTTTATAAAAAAGCTAAGAACGCGGGAATAGGAAAAACATGGGATTATAGTGAAATGTCATCTTGAATCCTACAGGATTGTACGAGTGTTTTTATTGTGCATAGAAAAAATGCAGAATTCTTTCAAATAGGTTTGAGTGGATGGGATGTTTCCTATGAAATCTAGTGCAAATGAATCATATGGAAAAATTCCTATGGTTTACAATCCTATGAATCAAACAACCAAGATAGGAAAAATTCCTAATGATTAGAATCCTCCAAAATTCCTTTGAGAATCCTTTGAATCAAAGAAGCCCTTAATCTATTTTATGATTCATGGAATTGTGCATTGTAAAGCATAAAGTAAAAACAAATAATGGCAATTCAACTAGAAAAAAAGTTTGGGCAGTTATGATACGGAAGATTCTAGAACAAAAGAGAACCACTGTTGTTTTGAGGTTTGTGCATTATGCTTAAGTTCAACCGTGGAGTATGCTAGATTGTACATGTGGCAAAATCCGATGGGGGCTAGAAGATGGTGCGAGGGGCCGAGTGGAGGGAGACTATGAAGAAATGCACAAGTGCGAGATCGATATTTAGAGAGAGGGGGCGAACACGTGCGCTGTTGCGCGTAGTGGCGGGGCCATGAAAAATAAATGAGCTAGGGGGGCAAGCATTGCTAATCCTTTACGAGGAGGGTCAACTCATGAACTTAAACCATTTTTAGCAGCAATTGTCTAATGATCACATTCATATTAGCCTCGATATATAGTGATGTTAGGGGGGAGGGGGCAGGGCCCTTACTGCCCCCTGTCTTCGCCATTGTGCACGCGTCTGAGAGATGAAGCGGAAGGCATGGATGATGAGAGGGGGACGTTGGATATATAATTAATGTGGGTGTATTAGCTATATATGTTAATCCTATATAGAGAGGTATAGATTGATCGATGTGGACGTGGGAAAGAGGGTGAGACCTCACTGGATATATCGATTGATCGGTTTGTGTGGAAAACTATGAAAGACCTAGCTATATACACACATACATAGAGGAACATCGATCGTTGCGCATGCACGCGTGAGAGATAAAGAATGCCCGATATGATGGAGAGGGGGATGTGTGTGGGTGTGTGCCTTCATGGGAGACCGACCTGAAGAAAAAGATTGCATGCGTGCGATGGATAATGCCGACTGGTAGTGTGTGTGCATGCATGCACGAGAGAAAGTTAGTGGTACAATTATAAAGAGAAGACTACTGTGTGGGTGTAAAAGAATAGGTGAGGTCATAATCAATGTAAAGTTGAATTCAAATATTTGAATAAGAGATCCTGATGTTTGAAACCCATGCATGCATGAATATAACGGAGATCTGCACGGTGTGGTTTGGAAACGAGCATGTTGTAATGTATACACATTGAACAAGGTCAGACTGATTTGAATTTGAGATACCGATGGCAGACATCATTTGGCCACGTCGCATCCGTGCATGGACACACTATTCTAATTGGAGATGATGGGCGGCTTTCGCATCACATATCTATATCTATACCCCTATATATATATTTATATTGTGTGCGGGTAACTTTAACTTTGAAAGACGGTCGTTGGATGAGGCGAATCCGATGGTCCAAAGATGGCAAATTTGAGCACTACTGGCCATTGGATATCATCTAGATTCCACCAGATTTCGCCACATGTATAATCTAGAAGACTCCATGGTTGAACTTAAGCATAATGCACAAACATCAAAACACAAGCACTTCTTATTTGTTCTAGAATCTTCCATATCAGAATTGCCCAAATATTTTTCTACATGATTTGACATTATTTGTTTTTACTTTATGTCTTACGACGCACAATTCCATGAATCTTAAAATAGATTAGCTTTCTTATAAAAACTATATGATTTTGAATGAAATGAACTATAAGAATTAAACGAACATCTACATCATGCATATATGACTCAAAGCTTGCATGCTATAATGTGGTATTTATTCATAATTTGGTTGCCAAATCTCATGCGTGCAATGCACGTGTACCTTACTCTAGTCTAAATGGTGCTTGTGTGTGTGTTGTGCGTGTTGAGGTGCAAATTGTCTTTTTTGGGTACATGTTAAGCTTGTTCTTCCGAAATTTCAAGCCGCGCCTTGTTATGCCAAAAATTCAAGCTAGCGTCTCTGTCTATCGTGCTGCGAAACTCCCGCCTCTTCAACCCGCGCCTTGTTAGCCCGAAATATTTAAGATATATCTTTGTCTCGTTGTGCTCCGACCAACTCCCTCCATCTCAACCCGCGCACTTGCTATTCTGAAATTACAACGCGTGCGAAAACTCCCACCTCCTGTGAAATCCCGACACGCGAAATGCCCGTGGTACCCCTGAACCGAAAAGAACCGCCTCAAATGGTGGGGGTACTTTCGTAACTTACCCACATTTCGGACAAGCGCTCTCTAAGCCATGGTTCCCCACTGCCATTCCCATCCGCCCACCCATTCGTACACCAGGCCGCGAAAACCCGCGACGAAACCCCACACCCTGCTCCGTCCGCCACCCAGCCGGAGCCTCTTCCCGACAACGTCGTCCACAGCAACACCTCGACGTCCCTCATCCATACTCGGATGAGGATCCGTCCGTCGATCTCATCGTCCCGCCGGTTCCAGCCACCCCGTCCTCCACCTCCAAGGAGCTGCCCCGAATGTTCCCCTTCGTCTTCGCGCCACCTCCATTTCCCACACCATCCGTTCACCTGCACCACCGGAAGAGCATCATCATCACCGTTTCCTCGGATGAAGCTGGCCTAATCGGCGCCACCAAAGAGGTTGTACACTAATCGCCGCATTTTCTTCTTGATTTGATCTCACGTGCTGCCGGCGCTGGTCCCGAGCCGACACGGCGTGGCTCCATCCACGGCGGCGTCGCCGGCCACTTCCTCCAACGGTCGCTTCCCTCGGCGGCGACGTCCACATCAATAGGAGCTGCTGCTGCTTTAGCTCTCACTCGCGCTGCTGCTCTGCTCTTGCTCTCGGTCCCCTGCCTGGTCTGCTCTGCTATTGCTCTGCTCGCTTGCTGCTCTCGCTCTTGCTCTTGCTTGCGATGCTGCTCCGATTTAGCTACACTTCAGTCGACTGAATCGACTTTTGGGTCAGTCGATTTTCAGGGGGGGGGGGGCTCGCGGGGTGGAAGGAAGAACCACCGGCTGCAGCGGGGAGGGGGGCTCGCCGGAGAGGTACCCCACTATCTATCTTAGGGTTCAGATGGGGGCGGTCGTCGGCGGTGGCGGGGCATTGGGGGGGGGGGTGGCGCGGGGATCGCCGAAGAAAACGCTCGGTACGGGGGGCCAAGAGGGATGGTCGGCGGCGGCAGACCAGTGGTGGGGATGTTTTCGGGGCGGGCGGGCGGCGGGGGGCTGCTGTTTGGTCGGTGGTGGCTGGCGGCTCAGGGGGGTGGAGGTTGAAGATGAACCGCATGCCCTTGATATCCAACGGCTGCAAAATCGACTGACCAGAGATGAAAAAGTCAGTCGACCGACGTGTAGCCTCACCTTGCTAGTGCGTTCAGTTTCGATAGCAAACAGTTTCGACAACAAAATTCAGTTTCGACAGTTAAGTTCAGTTTCGACAGTTAAGTTAAGAGATGAGCGACTGATGTATTTTACATCTAGCACTTTGTGGTTATGTATTTTACATCATGTATTGGAGATGCTATTAGAATCCACTCAGTTAACGTTGTTCATTGTCTCTCTTGTTCTCTTCAGCCTCGGCGTTGTACAACTCACCGGAGCTACTCCAACGACGAAACCCTCCATCACAGCGGAGCAGTACCTCGGCTCCATCTCCAGACGCCTAAGATCTTCTTCCCCTCCTCCGACAGCCAAGTCAGCCGGAGCATCCTCACCGGCCAACCCAATCACGCTGAGATCGACATGGCTTCGCCAAAGAGGTTGTACACTTGTTGCATCTCTTTTTTACTCTACATGTTATATATATTGTCCACTGAGCACTCGTAGTAACGGGAAATACGATTATTTTATCCTACTATATGACAAGCAGTGAGGTACCAGGCAACTTAGTTATCCGTGATGGACTCTCTTGAACGCCATCATTATTTATCTCTGCGCGTTTGAGCTGTGCATTTGTCGATTGGCCTGGGAGTTGAGCTAGTATGGCAGTGGCCTGGGTCCAAAGTAATAGAAGTAGCACAAAAACATTTTTTAGTGTAGGATTTTCCTTGCTCAAGCCTGCCTACTAGAATCGCCAGTGCTTGAAAGGAAAAGTGAATGAAAAACATCGGAATTGGAAAGTTTCCTATGGTACTACTTTTCATGAATTTGGTGCAAAGGAATGGAGCAAAGGAAAACTGTAGGATTTGTTCCTTTAGTGTCTCCTTGAAAGAAAAACCGTAGGAATTCTAATTTCCACTTCTCCTCCTTTTCATATTCCTATTCATCAAGCCACAAGACTAAGAGATAGTAGCATAATAGCATTATAACAGTACATTTTCTTGTGGTTTGACTTAATCTCACCATGCTTTTTGCATCCTGATCTTCCAATTGTTGTGAATCAAACACCCAGATTGGCAGAAATCCTGTGTTTTTAAATTCTCTGTTTTGCACGTGCATTCCTATCCTATTCCTGTCTATTTCCTATCCCTGCATTGTTAGATCCTCAAATTAAAACAAGCCCTTACTCAATTACTTCTGTTACAGATATGTGTCAAAGAAAACCTTGTGTGGTTTGTCCTGCTCCTGCGGTGCTGTGTTCCACCCCAGCTCAGCTGCTCCACGATGAAAGGGTTCACCACAGCAGGGATCCGCTCTCCAGACTGTCTTTTGCCGCCTCAGATCTTCTTCCGCCGCAGCAGCCACAACAACTGCATTACCATCATCAACTGAGCAGATGACCTTGACTACATGGGTCCGCAAGAGGTCGCACTCTTCGTGTCTGCTTATGTTATGCATCGCTTAATATGATGAGATGCTACATTATCGTCGTGTTCACCTATTAGACTCCGAGTCAGGTCCAAACTAATGCTGAAACTTGAGTTTTTAAATGGTTGCGGGGTATATATTGGGGCAGCAATCAGTACTATCTGTCTACTATCTGGTTAATCTCCGGTGTCTACTATGATTTCATGTTGGGTGCAAACAAACATTAAAGGATCCATTATCTGTATTTTTTAACTAAAGCTATTATCTGCCTGCTATCATTGTTTTGGGTCTATCCACAGTTTGCTACCATCACTCTGGATTTGTGCATGCACTCCTTACATAATCTCACTATGTTTTATTCCTATGCATGCAGTTATTGTACACAATGGAACTGATCATGTAGAGCAAAAGAGACGAGCCTTTGTGTAATAAAATTTCATGCAGACGTCGTTCCATGGTGGGTGCAAAGGCAGGCCCCCTCCACCCATTTTGGATCGTTAATCAAGAGGAAGATAACTGTTCTGAGGGGGATTCAGAAGGAGAAGACCACTCCTATTTACCCCATGAGGTCTCGCTCTAACTTGGCATGCTGATGTTGGTAATATCATGCATATGGTGCCTTGCATTGCTTAACTGCATACATTAAAGATGTCATCTGCTTAGTTTAGACATGCTTTGTGTCAATGCCATCTGTTTAGTTTCTTTATTGTATATGTGAATCATGCAATGCCATCTTGTCTAGCCAGGCATCATATATGTGAATTTTGCAATGCCACCCTGGTTAGCCAGTCATCTTATATGTGAATTATATCATGCCATCATTTTTTTATTACGTGTTAAATTTGTCAACAATTTTAGTACATTCAATTACTCTTCCTGTGCATCAGCCATTCGCACGGTCATGGAAAAATCTGGAGTGGAAACAAGGTCTTCAGAGTAGACAATGCTATCTGACGAAGTGCATGTCTTGCTGGTTACCGATAGACAGATGACCAGTCATATTCCCCCCCCCGAGGTGCATGCCCTAACTTGGCAAGGTTATGTTGCTCATATCGTGCGTATGGTATCTTGCATTGCTATGTCATTTGCTTAGTTTAGACATGCTTTGTGTGAATGCCACCTGTTTAGTGTCTAATACCATATATGTGAATTATGCAATGCCATCTTGTTGCAAGACATTATATATGTGAATTATGCAATGTTATCTTGTTGCAAGGCATTATGTATGTGAATTATGCAATGCCATGCTGTTAGGCAAGCGTCATATATGTGAATTATATCATGCCGTCCTTTTTTTGTATTTCATTGCTTTTGTCGACAATGTTTGTATATTCAACTGCTCTTCTGTGCATCAGCCATTTGAATTGGTGATGGAGAAATCTGGAGTGAAAACAAGGTCTTCAGAGCAGACATGCTACCTGCTGAAGCAGATATCTTGCTGGTTACAGATAGCTCTTCAGAGGAGGATTCAGAGGTAGATGACCAGTCCTATTATCCCCCTGAGTGTATGCTCAAACTTGCAGGGTTATATTACTCATATAATGCATATTGTATTGCAATGCTTAGTTTTTACATCATATACACAATATTGAATGCCATCTCCTTAGTTGACACATCATATATGCGATTGCCCTCTGCTCACTTCCTTAGTATATAAATCATATATTGAATTATTTTCATGCCATGATGTTTACATAGACAGCATGTATCTGAATTATGGCATGCCAACCCATTTTCTAAAGACATAATATAGTTATATCATCTCATCCTGTTTACATAGTCATCATATTTTAAATTATGTCAATCTATCGTGAATTATATCATGCCATCATGTTTCCATCGACGGCATGTTTGTGATTTATGGCATGCCAACCACTTTAATAGACACATCGTATAGTTATATCATGTCATCCTGTTTACATAGTCATCATATTTTGAAGTATGTCATTCTATCCTGTAGTTAGCCATCATACATGTGAAATTGTGTCATGCTATCCTAATTTAATTAGCCATCTTATATGTGAAATTATGTCCTGCTATTCTGTTTGCTTAGACAACATAAATGTGAATTATTTCATGCCCTGTTTTCTTCCCTACTATCATTGCACCTGTCTATCTTACAATGTCTGTACATTCAATTTACTTTTCTTGTTTATCAGCCATTTCAATTGGAGGGAGTGATGGCAGTATCTGTGGGAGTAAAAACACGGTCTTCAGAAAAGATCGTGCTACCTGTCGATGCAGATAGAACCACGGTTGTACTTGCCCAAGAACCAGCCCCACCACACATAACCCACACTCATGCAGATTGTACCCCTACCCAGTTGGACAGAGAACCAGCTACACCCCTTCTAACCCCAACCCCAGCAGATAGACACCCAGTTCCGTTGACACAGCACCGTCTCCACCACAGAGCACCAAACACGAGCAGTTAGTAAGGAAACTGCAGTGCCCAAATCACGAGGGACCACCACTCCGAACCCGAAGTCAATGCTTAAAGCAGAAAGAAGAATTGTTCTCAGGTCAGGTTCCGTAGCTATGGTTCATACTACTTTGCTCTTGCATCACTGTATTTACTGATACCAACTAATTTCAAAATTGAAGGATGCAATTGAAACTCCAATGGCGCAACAGGTATGTTTTAAACCTGTTTCTTCAACGTGTTTGGCTATTTGCTGTTGTAACTTGCTCTATGTTGATTTCAGTTTCAATTGAATAAACAGTTATGTTCTCATGCCATGCACATTACAAGTGTTGTTATTGCTGTGTAGTTTCCCACACTTATATTCTGTCTATGCTGCTTTGTCTTAAATAGATATGATTCGAACTGTATCTATCTTGATTTGGCAACATAAACTAGAATGATATAGACCATACAGTGACCATACTACATAGAATATATGTTTGTTTCATGCTGTTATCCTGTCCACCTTAAACTACTGAACTGGTTTACCAAAATGAGTTCCATATACTACATTGTAAACCTGAGATGTGTTTGTTTGTTTCTCTTTTAGAACGCAGATAAAATATTGGAGAAGAGTACCCTGTTATGCAATGGTAAAGGAAGTAATGCAGATAAGGTTCAACATAGTGAGACATCCCTGTTGGTCTCCAAGAAAGCTGATAAAAACTATATTGAGTAATGCAGATAAGGTTCAACATAGTGAGACATCCCTGTTGGTCTCCAAGAAAGCTGATAAAAACTATATTGAAGACACTGAGACAACCCCAAAGTCCTGTCTTGATGTAGTGTTCGAGTTACTGGCTACCACTGCTGGCACCAGCTCTTCGAACTCGTTGCCCGAATCAGTTCGGCTTCTTGAGTCTCAACTTCAAGTTGAAAGACATCGATCAGATGTTATGCGACAGGAAGCTGAAGGACTGAGGAAGTCCCTGTAGAATTCAGATGCATACTTTCTAGTGCAACAGCAAGCGCTGGAGGACTTAAGCGCCAAACAAGAGAAAGTTAATAAGCTTGCTAAGCATCTTGCCAGCATTATGGGTACCCAGGATATTGTTTCTTGAGCTCTTCTGAAGTGGTTTCAGTTCTGGACTTGTTTTGCTGTGGCGTTTATATGCTGCTGTGTTCCCTATATTTGCACTGGTGGTGAACTTTGATGCCCAGTGGATGTAATCTATATCTTTACTAATTACAGACTCCCTAGAAATTATCACGTTAATTAGATTTTACGAGCCGTTAATCTTGTGGGGCCAGATTTTCACGGTCTAGATCAACCGGCCTAATCCTATGTTTTAATATTGCTTAATTGTGAGAAAAAGGACTACTCTACCCTCATATATCTCCATGCAGCCTTTCTTCATAGACTCCTCGACTCTCCCAATCGCTAGGTTTTCCCTACAAATTACAGCCGCCTCTTTTCATCTCAGTGTCGTTAGTCAGATGGCATCAACTCAAAGATGACAAGAAGCTGTGCCATCCCACAATGGAGACGTGATGGCATCTCCGTATCCTTCTATTCAGTTTTCTCAAGGCAAGACGCTATGCCATTCCACAATGGAGACGTGATGGCGTCTCCCGTACTCACAGACTCCCTAATAATTCCCACGTTAATCAGAAATTACCGGCCGTTAATCTGGTGGGACCAGGTTATTACGGTGTAGATCGGTCCATGAAATCTGCATGTTAATAGACTATTAGAGAAAAAAACGTCAATGAGATCTCAATATCTGAAAAAAAACGTCATTGAGATCTCAATATCTATGCGTATTAGTTGGATGAATAGAACCCTCCATTGTTCTCCCATCCACACGTTTCCAGCCCAGACTCTCCTGCTTAGTTTTATGTCCCCATCATGCCCATAGGTTGTTCCATTTGCAACCCCTCCAAGAGAATTATCATGCGTCTCCTACTGCCTCTCTTCCTCACCCTCCGTCTCGCCGCATCTTTTCTTTGGGATGTCAATGACGTTGGTGCTCCATCCAAGATTGAGTTCCTGTTAAAGAATTGGGTACGATCAGATCCGTCCTCTCTTGCAGCCTGTGATCATGTTCCTCTCCAACCTAGAAATCTCGATTCTAATCAGTTTTCAATTTCTTGCCACGGAGTAACCTAGCATATATTTTCAGTTCAGCACATGAATTTGTCCCAGCATAGTTGATGCAGTAGATTCCTACTGCCTCTCTTCCTCACCCTCCGTCTCGCCGCATCTTTTCTTTGGGATGTCAATGACGTGCTCCATCCAAGTTTGAGTTGCTGTTAAAGAATTGGGTACGATCAGATCCGTCCTCTCCTGCAGCCTGTGATCCTGTTCCTCTCCAACCTAGAAATCTCGATTCTAATCAGTTTTCAATTTCATGCCACGGAGTAATCTAGAATATATTTTCAGTTCAGCACATGAATTTGTCCCAGCATAGTTGATGCAGCGGATTTGTACCAATGGAAGTTTGAGGCAGACTAGACGGCCCTGACAGCAGACGAGACTGCCGGGCCAAATAACTATAGCAGACTGCTGGCAGACCTGTTTACGTGATCATGAAAGTATTATTGCTAATTGTGTGTTTCTTGCAGCCAGCTGACAGAGAGAACAACACGTAATGGGTGATACAATCATACTCACTCTGGGCAATGGCCGTGACAATCGATTCAGATCTATGAGGTGTACGTGCATGCTAAATTGATCCGGCTGATTTTGACGAAGAGTTGAAGACCATGTGCTGTGTGACGAGCTCAACACAGCCTGCAGATAGAGCAGCCATGAGTAGATAAATTGGGAGGGTATAACTGAACAGGGAAGAAGCACTTTAAGATTTGGGAGGACTCTTATTCTAGGAAGAGTCTAATTAGAAGGAGAAAAAGACCCGGTTTGCTAGTGGGTGCAATAACCTATTTTTTTCAAACTAGGCCACAATAACCATGGGCTAAGATTTACTATGTTGACACTGGGCCTCCTACTGGCCGTAGAAACAGTGGGCCTTCTATGGGTTGTATAAACAGTGGGCCTTCTACGGCCGTAGAAACAGTGGGCCTTCTACGGGCCGTAGAAACAGTGGGCCTTCTACGGGCCGTAGAAACAATGGGCCTTCTACGGGCGGTAGAAACAATGGGCCTTCTACGAGACGTATCATCAATGGGCCTTATACGGGCTGTATGATCGATTGGCCAAACATGGGCCAAACAGACCGCATTCTGGCCGTAAACGGGCTAGAGTTGGAATCGTCTGTTCATGGGCTGACCATAATGGGCCATCGTTAATAGGCCGTATTTGATGACGCTATGAAAATGGCCCAACGTATTAACGGACCACAAACGGTCCGACTGTAACCATGGGCTGAATTTGGCCCACAAGCAGAAAATGATAGTAACGGGCCGTAAGTAAACGAATGATGGAAAATAGCCCAAGAATAAATGGGCTCTGAGAAGGCCGAAAGATAACATGGGCTGGAAACGGCCCAACGGAATAACGGGCCGTTAATGGGTATAAAGTGATACACTGTTCTTTACGAGCCAGTTTCACCACGGACCGTTAATGGGTGTAAAGTGATACACTGTTCATTACGGGCCAGTTTCACCACGGGCCATTAATAGGCCAAGAGTTACATAGGGCCTCATATGGGCCGAAAGACGTCATGGGCCATACATGGGCCAGAAGTGAAAACAGGCTAGAATCATATTGGATGGCCCAGATGACGCTACCGGGCCTAATTCGAATAGGGCGTAACGGGCCTTGGGTTAGTGGGCTGTAAATGGGCTATATGCGAACAGGCGGTTAATAGGCTTTCCATGGGCCGGCCCGCCACCTTTTGACCAAGTCAAACGGGCCGGCCTTTTCACAGGAATGGGCCTCTGTTGGGCCGTGCCACGTGTCGACGTATCATAGGCGCCTTCTGTCCAATGAGTGGATGACATTTGTCCCAGCGATGAGCCGACACGTGTTTCCTCCAGCCAATGATGATTTTACACGTGGAAAATCCCCATTGGTCGGGGCTGTTAACGGGTTATCGGATCCAAAACCCGACCCGATAGCTTAACGGTGTTTCGTTACGGTGGATGCCACGTGTCGGTCACCCTTGACGAAAGCACTTCTGTGATGCGCGATTTATCGTCATGGAAGTGGACACTCTCGTGATGATAATTTAGGTAATGTCATGGAACACTTCTACGACAACACAGGTATGACTATCTTGATTCTATCATAAAATCGTCATGGATGTACATGCATGACAGAAAACATGACCTACTGTGACAAACACGTATAATCGCGGAAGTGTATTTTTTTGTAGTGGTACTACAATCACTTGAATCAAGTGGGAGTTAATCTTACAGATAAGACAGTGATTGACAGAGTTCTCTAGTCACTATCACCAAGTTACTAGAACTTCGTGATGAACTATAATATGCAAGGGATAATGAAAACGATTCCCAAGCTCTTCATGATACGGAAATCGACGAAGGTAGAAATCAAGAAAAGCATCAAGTGTTGATGGTTGACAAGACCACTAGTTTCAAGAAAAGGGCAAAGGGAAGAAGGGGAACTTCAAGAAGAATGGCAATCAAGTTGCTGCTCAAGTGAAGAAGCCCAAGTCTAGACCTAAGCCTGAAACTAAGTGCTTCTACTACAAAGGGGCTGGTCACTGGAAGCAGAACGGCCCCAAGTATTTGGCGGATAAAAAGGATGGCAAAGTGAACAAAGGTATATTTGATATACATGTTATTTATGTGTACTTTACTAGTGTTTATAGCAACCCCTCAGTATTTGATACTAGTTCAGTTGCTAAGATTAGTAACTCGAAACGGGAGTTGCAGAATGAACAGAGACTAGTTAAGGGTGAAGTGACGATGTGTGTTGGAAGTGGTTCCAAAATTGATATGATCATCATCGCACACTCCCTATACTTTCGGGATTAGTGTTGAACCTAAAATAAATGTTATTTGGTGTTTGCGTTAAGCAAGAATATGATTGGATCATGTTTATTGCAATACAGTTATTCATTTAAGTCAAAGAATAATTGTTGTTCTACTTACATGAATAAAACCTTCTATGGTCATACACTCAATATAAATGGTTTATTGAATCTCCATCGTAGTAACACACATATTCATAATATTAAAGCCAAAAGATGCAATGTAAATAATGATAGTGCAACTTGTTTGTGGCACTGCCGTTTAGGTCATATTGGTGTAAAGCGCATGAAGAAACTCCATGCTGACGGGTTTTTGGAATCACTTGATTATGAATCACTTGATACTTGCGAACCATGCCTCATGGGCAAGATGACTCAGACTCCGTTCTCCGGAACAATGGAGCGAGCAACTGACTTATTAGAAATAATACATACTGATGTATGCGGTACGATGAGTGTTCAGGCTCGCGGTGGGTATCATTATTTTCTGACCTTCATAGATGATTTGAGCAGATATGGGCATATCTACTTGATGAAACATATGTCTGAAACATTTGAAAAGTTCAAAGAATTTCAGAGTGAAGTGGAAAATCATCGTAACAAGGAAATAAAGTTTCTGCGATCTGATCGTGGAGGATAATATTTGAGTTACGAGTTTGTTCTTCATTTGAAACAATGCAGAATAGTTTCGCAACTCATGCCACCTGGAACACCACAGCGTAATGGTGTGTCCTAACGTCATAACCGTACTTTATTAGATATGGTGCGATCTATGATGTCTCTTACCGATTTATCACTATCATGTTGGGGTTATGCATTAGAGACAACTGCATTCACGTTAAATAGGGCACCATCTAAATCTGTTGAGACGACACCATATGAACTGTGGTTTGGCTAGAAACATAAGCTGTCGTTTCTTAAAGTTTGGGGCTGCGATGCTTATGTGAAAAAATTCCAACCTGATAAGCTCGAACCCAAATCGGAGAAATGTGTCTTCATAGAATACCCAAAGGAAACTGTTGGGTACACCTTCCATCACAGATCCAAAGGCAAGTGGATCCTTTCTAGAGAAGGAGTTTCTCTCAAAAGAAGTGAGTGGGAGGAATGTAGAACTTGATGAGGTAATTGTACCTTCTCCCGAATTAGAAAGTAGTTCATCACAGAAATCAGTTCTAGTGATCTCTACACCAATTAGTGAGGAAGCTAATGATGATGATCATGAAACTACAGATCAAGTTACTACCGAACCTCGTAGGACAACCAGAGTATGGCACGTACCAAAGCGGTACGGTAATCCTTTCTAGAAGTCGTGTTACTAGACCATGACGAACCTATGAAGTATGAGGAAGCGATGATGAGCCCAGATTCCGCGAAATGGCTTGAGGCCATCAAATCTGAGATGGGATCCATGTATGAGAACAAAGTATGTACTTTGATTGACTTGCCCGATGATCGGTGAGTCATTAAGAATAAATGGATCTTCAAGAGGAAGACAGACGCTGATAATAGTGTTACTATATACAAAGCTCGAATTGTCGCAAAATGTTTTCGACAAGTTCAAGGTGTTGACTACGATGAGATTTTCTTACTCGTATCGATGCTGAAAAGTCTGTCCGAATCATGTTAGCAGTTGTCGCATTTTATCAAATCTGGCAAATGGATGTCAAAACTGTATTCCTTAATGGATTTCTTAAAGAAGAGTTGTATATGATGCAACCAGAAGGTTTTGTTGATCCTAAAGGTGCTAACAAAGCGAGCAAGCTCCAGTGATCCATCTATGGACTGGTGCAAGCATCTCGGAATTGGAATATATACTTTGATAAAGTGATTAAAGCATATGGTTTTAAACAGACTTGCGGTGAAGCCTGTATTTACAAGAAAGTGAGTGGGAGCACTACAACATTTCTAATAAGTATATGTGAATAACATATTGTTGATCAGAAATAATGTAGAATTTTCTGGAAAGCATAAAGGAGTGTTTGAAAAGAGTTTTTCAAAGAAAGACCTCGATGTAGCTGCTTACACATTGAGCATCAAGATCTATAGAGATAGATCAAGACGCTTGATAAGTTTTTTGAATGAGTACATACCTTGACAAGATTTTGAAGTAGTTCAAAATGGAACAGTCAAAGAAGGAGTTCTTGCCTGTGTTGCAAGGTGTGAAGTTGAGTAAAGACTCAAAACCCGACCACGGCAGAAAATAGAAAGAGAATGAAAAGTCATTCCCTATGCCTCAGTCATAGGTTCTATAAAGTATGCTATGCTGTTTACAAGTCCTATTGTATACCTTAGCATTTTTCTGGCAAGGGAGTACAATAGAGATCTAGGGGTAGATCACTGGACAGTGGTCAAAATTATCCTTAGAGGACTAAGGAAATATTTCTCAGTTATGGAGGTGATAATAGAGTTCGTCTTAAAGAGTTACGTCGATGCAAGCTTTTTACATCGATCTAGATGACTCTAAGTCTTGATTTGGATACATATTGAAAGTGGGAGCAATTAGCTAGAGTAGCTCCATGCAGAGCATTGTAGACATAGAAATTTGCGAAATACATACGGATCTGAATGTTGCAGACCCATAGACTAAACTTCTCTCACAAGCAAAACATGATCACTCTTTGGGTATTAATCACATAGCGATGTGAACTAGATTATTGACTCTAGTAAACCCTTTGGGTATTAGTCACATGGAGATGTGAACTAATCACATAAAGATGTGAACTAGATTATTGACTCTAGTGCAAGTGGGAGAATGGAGGAAATATGCCCTAGAGGCAATAATAAAGTTATTATTTATTACCTTATATCATGATAAATGTTTATTACTCATGCTAGAATTGTATTAACCGGAAACTTAGTACATGTGTGAATACATAGACAAACAGAATGTCACTAGTATGCCTCTACTTGACTAGCTCGTTGGTAAAAGATGGTTATGTTTCCTAACCATAGACATGAGTTGTCATTTGATAAATGGGATCACATCATTAGGAGAATGATGTGATTGACTTGACCCATTCCGTTAGCTTAGCACTTGATCGTTTTAGTTTACCGCTATTGCTTTCTTCATGACTTATACATGTTCCTATGATTATGAGATTATGCAACTCCCGATTACCGGAGGAACACTTTGTGTGCTACCAAACGTCATAACGTAACTGGGTGATTATAAAGGTGCTCTACAGGTGTCTCCAATGGTACTTGTTGAGTTGGCATAGATCGAGATTAGGATTTGTCACTCCGATTATCGGAGAGGTATCTCTAGGCCCTCTCGGTAATGCAAATCACTATAAGCCTTCTAAGCAATGCAACTAATGAGTTAGTTGCGGGATGATGCATTACGGAACGAGTAAAGAGACTTGCTGGTAACGAAATTGAACTAGGTATTGGGATACCGACGATCAAATCTCGGGCAAGTAACATACCGATGACAAAGAGAACAACGTATAGTGTTATGCGGTTTGACTGATAAAGATCTTCGTAGAATATGTAGGAACCAATATGAGCATCCAGGTTCCGCTATTGGTTACTGACCGGAGACATGTCTCCGTCATGTCTACATAGTTCTCGAACCCGTAGGGTCCGCACGCTTAAAGTTGTGTGACGATCAGTTTTATGAGTTTATATGTTTTGATGTACCGAAGGTAGTTCGGAGTCCCGGATATGACCACGGACATGATGAGGAGTCTTGAAATGGTCAAGACATAAAGATTGATATATTGGAAGCCTACATTTGGACATCGGATGAGTTCCGGGTAAAATCGGGATTTTACTGGAGTACCGGAGGAGTTACCGGAACCCCTCGGGGGCTAATGGGCCTTGTTGAGCCATAAGGGAAAGAGAGAGGGGCCGGCCTAGGGAAGGCAGCGCACCCCTCCCTCTGGTCCGAATTGGACTAGGAGAGGGGGGGAGCGGCGCCCCCTTTCCTTCTCTTTCTTCCCCTTCATTTCCCCCTCCTAGTAGGAGTAGGAAAGGGAGGAATCCTACTCCTACTAGGAGGAGGATTCCTCCTCCTGGCGCACCAACAAGGGCCACCCGGCCTTCCCCTTGCTCCTTCATATACAGGGGCAGGGGGGCACCTCTAGACACACAAGTTGATCACAAAGATCTCTCCCAGCCGTGTGGGGTGCCCCCTCCACCATAATCCACCTCGGTCATACTGTAGCGGTGTTTAGACGAAGCCCTGCTGTGGTAGCTTCATCAACATCGTCACCACGCCGTCGTGCTGACGAAACTCTTCCCCGAGCTCTACTAGATCGTGAGTTCGTGGGACGTCACCGAGCTGAACGTGTGCTGAACGCGGAGGTGTCGTACGTTCGGTACTGAGGATCAGTCGATAGTGAAGACGT
Organism: Triticum urartu; assembly: GCF_003073215.2. Taxonomy (NCBI): domain Eukaryota; kingdom Viridiplantae; phylum Streptophyta; class Magnoliopsida; order Poales; family Poaceae; genus Triticum; species Triticum urartu. The sequence goes on from NC_053026.1 coordinate 68,957,609, forward strand.
ACGACTACATCAATCGCGTTGTCATAACGCTTCCACTTAACGGTCTACGAGGGTACGTGGACGACAATCTCCCCTCTCATTGCTATGCATCACCATGATCCTGCGTGTGCGTAGGGTTTTTTTGAAATTACTACATTCCCCAACAGGAATTTAGGACGACCGCCCTTGCCGCCCTTCGGTTTGCGTGGACGAGTGTTAGCAGCAGGCCCTGTGGTAGCAGTTTTGTGCACTGGCCAGGCATTGAAAGAGGCAACCGGTTGCATACTGGTAGGAGGACCATGCATCTGCACTTGATTCCCAACAGGCTAATAAGGAGACCCTGCCAACTACTGATGTTGCTGCACGTAACCACCCGATGGTTGAAGAATATATGGCTGCTGCGGGTTACTCATGAACTGCTGCTGGAACGGCACCTGGTAGACTTGTTGGTGTTGCACTGATAGCTGGTAGACTAACTACTGTTGCGCTGGCGCCAAGCATCCCGGCGGTGCAACTGGCTGCGTCGGCTGCACCGGCTGATAAACCCCAGGAGTAAAGCCCGGGGCTCCTCCTGGCGGACTAGGATCGGGCGGCTGGGCGGAGCCAGGAGTTGAGCGGGCATGGTGACCGGAGTTGAGGCTGGGCGGCGCTGCCGGATCGCCTCGCGTCATAGCAGGAAAGCGGACAACGGCCGCGAAGGAGCAAATGAAACTAGGGTTCACAACTTTCTCCGTCCGGTTCCACAAGTGCCCAAGCCAATGGTTTAGATTAACCATTCGAAGTGAACGCCTAGGATCTGTCCGGTCCTAAGTCTGATGCGGCCCCGCCGCAATCATCGAATCGGGAGTAGCTCTCGACGAGGCACTCCGCTCGGCGGTCCAGGAGTGAACGCCGATGAACTGGTCTGCGGCGAAGCTTTGTCCTTGTCGCGACTTGCATGTGGTAACAGGTCGCCGAGCGTCCGAAGAGGTGATACCTGAGGAGGCGGGATCAGACCGATCCACGACTTGACGAGCGCCCTAGACTGAGTCGGCACCCTGACAACACCTCGCATATCCGCAGCCGGCATCCTTGGTGAAACCTCCGGCCCAATCGAGTTGGAGTTTGCCGCATCCGCCTTCAGATTGGAATCCCCGTGCACCTCTGACCCAGTCGAGGCGGAGTTCACCGCAACCTCCTTGGAGTTCGAATCCCCGCGCGCCTCCGACCTGCACACACGAAAAACCTCACATGTTCGTCGAGTTGATGGTCTCTCCCACACCCTCGACGCCAGTGTCGGGTAGCCAATGTCCGCCCAAAACTCGGTGGCCAGCTCTTCATCGGTCTTCCTCCGATGTACCGCAGTAGATGGCGCAGAAGAGTCATCAATAGCGAAGCCTTCCCCCACTTGTGGCGCATCGACAGCATCAGCCGTATCCAGGCATGAGAACCTAGATCCGGTCCCTGGCGCCATCGCCGGCGACCACCCTGGTGCCAGCGTCAGCCGTCGCCTGGAGGCGATCTGCATTTGGTGGAACGTTTTTACGTTCACTCATCTTCTTATATACTTAGCTTTGTTCCTTCCGTTCTGTTACTACACACACACAAAAGTGAAAGTCACCACAACCTTTTTTTAGAATGAAATCCTATAGTGCCACAAAAGTGAAAGTTACCATAACCTTTTCCCGAATAAAATCCTATAGTGCCGACTTTGCTGCTCATGCATGCAAACCATGAATGCAAGAAAGAGGTATAAAATTAGTTTGGGAGGAGATGCAAGCGAGTAGCACACTGACACTGGTCTTACATGTTTTGTGTGTGTGTGTGTGCATGCGTGCATGCGTGCGTGTGTGTGCGTGTGTGAACACCGATCTTAGATGTTGGAACCATGTGGAATGTAATATCTTGAAACTTAAGCTTGGTTGCCCCCGAGAGACGGTGATGGCGGCAAGTACTTGTGTACAAAATATTTTGTACACGGTTGTGTGCCCAAGTAACCAAAAATGTGTCAATCGTTATGATGGGAGCAGTTTTTTCTCTGGTGAGCGACGAACAGGGCGGGGAACCACTTCATGTCTTCAACCAGCTGTGGCAACCCATGGGATCTCCCTCCTTCCATCTGCCGCTCCGGCGACAGGAAGATGTGGAGATCCCCGGTGCTTCGGTGTCGGCCTTTAGAGGCTGTTGTTGGGCAGGACCACTCTATTTTGTTTGAATCATAAGCATTGCCAGTCCAGGACCTGGGCATTGACGCAGGTTGTAGTCATGGTTGGTGAATGGATTTTTGTGGTTATGATTACATTTGTGGTTACAGAGACCATAATGCTGGAATGACAATGTACTATGAAGAAAAGGGACCTTTAAAGACGCCAGAATAGTAGGCAATCTAAGTTTGGCCATCATCCCCGTTTGGTTTGACTTAGAGCCACTCTACCATCGCCACCGTATTGCCCTAATCCCCATGATCACGAGCTTCATGATTAGGCTCAAAAAAATGGTCTATCATAGTCGCCATACCGGCCTTGGCCTGCACATTTTTTCAAAAAATGCGTGCTCCAAACACAACCTCATGCATGGGAGAAAAGTTTTTGTTTGTTTCTTTCCTCCCATGTCCAGTCATGTCAATGGTGCGGTCATCCGTACGCCTGCCGCCTCCACTTCTTTCAATGGCACAACCGTTTTTCACCCACACACGCCAATTCTAACCCTGTTTCTCATTAGAGGTCACATGTTCAAGGGTATAGAAACCGGACCACCCCACTTAACAGCGGCACTCCGCATCCATCTTTCACATTTGCCGACGAGCACTCATCTTCCCCTTTGCCGCCAGACTCACCCCATCGACCATGTCGCGGGGGCCAACTCCTCCATACAGACCTTTCCCTGGCGAGATCAAAGTGGACCACGTCGTCAAGCATTTCTTGGAGAGGGCTTGGGACTTCTGGTAGTGGGTCGAGAAGGGCGCGCACCGTAAGACTGGATCATTTTTCGGCCATGGTCTTTGCAGAAATGGACGCCTCGCTGACATAGGCTTCAAAGATGCCGCCTGGAGCAGCAACATGGACGCCCATAAGCTTGTAGACCGCTTGATGGCGAAAGTGGAAGTCGCCCAAGGAGCCATCGCCTGCGATGTCATCACCAAACAAAGGAAGAGTCTGAACTAGAAGGTGAAGAAATATATGTATCCATGCCTCAAATTGTTCTAGAGATTATTTTTCATTATGTTGTTGAATAGCACTACAAATTATAATTGTGCTTGTACGGGAAATTGATGTTGAAATGAAGTTCAAAGCCTTTATTATGGTGGTTTTAAAGACTATTATGATGATTCAAAGTTTGCGTTTTGCTTCGGCAACCTTGAAAATATCATAGAGTATGCATTTTAGAGACTAATGAAGGTGCTGCTTGCGTGGTGTGTGGCCGACCAAAGATCACAATATATACCGAATCCAATGCAATCCTCAGGTCCTGACAGTCATCTCTTATATTTACAAAAACAAAGAACAAAAAAGGCTGCAACATCAAACATAGAAACATAGACGCTCTGTTAGGGCATCTCCAATGCGGACCCTTGAACTGCCCGTATATGTTAATACCACACGGTACGGATCCCGGAAGCCATCATTGCGGGCCAGTATCGATCTGCCAAGCAGTCTAGACCACATTTTTCTCGCAAATTGAACCAAACGTGGGGGCCTTGCGGGAGTCCGGACACGAGACAAGTCGGAGACTTACACCCATGTACCACACAAGAGGAAGGCAGAGCCCGCTAAGTGAGTCCTGTATTAGGGGGTATCCGGACAACCGGACTATATCCATTGGCCGGACTGTTGGACTATGAAGATACCAGATTGAAGACTTCGTCCCATGTCCGGATGGGACTCTACATGGCATGGAAGGAAAGCTAGGCAATACGGATATGTATATCTCCTCCTTTGTAACTGACCTTGTGTAACCCTAGCCCCCTCCGGTGTCTATATAAACCGGAGGGTTTTAGTCCGTAGGACAACATACAATCATACCATAGGCTAGCTTCTAGGGTTTAGCCTCTCCGATCTCGTGGTAGATAAACTCTTGTAATACTCACATCATGAAGAATAAATCAAGCAGGACGTAAGGTTTTACCTCCATCAAGAGGGCCTGAACCTAGGTAAATCATCGTGTCCCCTGCCTCCTGTTACCATCCGCCTTAGACGCACAGTTCGGGACCCCCTACCCGAGATCCGCCGGTTTTGACACCGACATTGGTGTTGTCATTGAGAGTTCCTCTGTGACGTCGCCATAAGGAAGGATGCCTCATCTCATTGTTAAAAACAACATTACCGCCAGGTGAGCCCTGGCTGTCGGCCAAACTCTCCGGCTAGGCAGTGTCATCATGACCGCCTGTTCGGCTGCTGCACCGACGATGACTTCTCGGGCCATCGAAAATAGCCTCCACGTCGGCTCAGAATTCGCCGAGCAGATGGATCCAATGGAGCTCTCTTCCCTAAACGAGCTCTTGAATCGCATCGCCGCCTTAGGAGTCACTACGGGCCATGATCGGATTGGGCTTAAACCCGATCAAAGGGAGATTTACTCTCCACCGGTCACCCATCATGTTGCGGTGGTGGAGGAACAATGCAGCGATTCTTCCTCTGTCTTGAGGACTAACTATGTCCGGATTCCTGAGCTCTCCGAGCCGGATACCCATTTAAGGGAGGACATCACCCAAACCCTGAACCTAAAGTCAGGTAGCGGGCCAGACTCATCGGGCAACACCCCGGAATCCGAACATCCAAGATCGGAAACTCCTTGGCCCCTGGGCCTCAGATTGGGTAGGGGTTCAGACTCAAAGCCACCCACCCACCCAGACATAAATGATCTTTCCCACAGCAGGCAAGAGCCCCATGAAACAGTACATCATTATTGGGCCAGATTCCTCCTTGTGATGAACAAGGTTAAGGACTGCCGCGAGGAAGACGCAGTCTCACTTTTCTGCAATAACTGCACGGACAAGGGAATCCTTAACGCCATAAGTCGTCGTGATATATCACGCTTCGCCGACTTGGCGTCCATAGTACAAAAATATTGTGCAATGGAAATGCCTGGAAAATCGAAGCAAAATTTTGGGATAATCCGGCTCCATATATACACCCAGTCCAAGGAAAAAGGGTGCACTATCATAACACACCCGAGTTAATTACAAAGAAGCAAAAACCCTCTACAGGGCGTGGAACCGTATTGGAGGGATGGCTCAACGGACCCTGCAAAATTCATAGTACGACGGATACAATACCAACACACAGCCTTAGAGCATGTTGGATACTCCGGCAGGTGGCCAAAAGCGGCAAAGACCTTCTCATCCCAGATGCCACAGAGCACCACCCCAGTGATAACAATACGGTATTAAAAGTCTTTGAGACCTTCGCATCAAACAATAGGCGCAAGCGAACACTTTGTAGCATTGCCGAAATCTGCCACGTAGCAGCAATGAATCCATGGAGTGACACGGCTATTACCTTCAATCCCGGCGACGCACCTAAATTCCGAACAGCCTGAGCACCAGCAGCACTGGTCCTCAGTCCAATCGTGGACGGCTTTCGACCCACCAAAGTGCTCATGGACGGCGGCAGTGGATTAAACCTCATCTACGAGGAAACTCTTCAAAAAAATGGAAATAGACCGGAACCGCATTGAGCGAAGTAGCACAACTTTCAGAGGAATCATCCCCAGTCGAGAAGCACGTTGTGCTAGGAAAATCACACTAGAGGTGGTATTCGGCACGCCGGAGAACTATAGGTCCGAAGAAATTACATTCCAAGTGTCCCCGTTCAGTAGTGGATACCACGCCCTTTTAGGGGGGAGGCGTTCACGATCTTCCAAGCCATACCCCATTACGGGTACATGAAGCTCAAAATGCCCGGGCCCAAAGGAATCATCAGTCTCGCTAGTGATCCGGACACATCACTCTGCGCCGAAAACAAAACAACCGCATTGGCCCTTGAGGCATTATCTGAAGCCTTTGCGGCCGAGGAATTAACTACGCTGCGCTCCATAGTGGACAGGGACGACGTGATACTTGACAAGAGATCCAAGTCCACCTCTTTCAAACCAGCGGATGAAATAGTCAAATTCCAAGTCCACCCAACGGACCCTACATAAACAGCCTCCATCGGGCCACAGTTAAACCCCGCCATGGACGCCGCACTACGAGAGTTCCTACGCGAGAATTGGGACATATTCGCCTCGCATCCCTCAGACATGCCAGGAATCCCACGCAGGCTGGCCGAGCATAGCCTCAATATCCTAAAGGGATTCAAGCCGGTCAAGCAGGCTCTTCGGCGTTTCTCTGAACCTAAGAGACAGGCCATGGGAGAGGAACTAGCAAAGTTATTGGAGGCCGGATTCATCAGAGAAATAAAACACCCGGACTGGCTAGCAAACCTGATGATGGTACCAAAGAAGGATAAATCCTGGCGCCTTTGTGTCGATTTCAAGGACCCCAATAAAGCTTGCCCAAAGGATCCCTTCCCCCTCCCCCGCATTAATCAAATTATGGATGCTACCACAGGACACGAGTCATTGTGTTTCCTCGACGCATACTCCGGTTACCACCAAATCAAGATGGCGGAGTCCGACCAAGCCGCAACGGCATTCATCACACCATACGGCCCCTTCTGTTTCAACACAATGCCTTTTGGGCTAAAAAACGCAGGTGCAACATATCAGCGCATGATTCAGACATGTCTGGAGAAACAAATCGGCAAAACAGTTGAGGCATACGTAGATGATGTGGTCGTTAAAACCAAACACGTTGACTCTCTAATAGACGACTTGATGCTCACATTCGACAATCTCCGAACATACGACATCAAGCTCAATCTGGAAAAATGCATTTTCGGCGTACCAGCCGGAAAGTTCCTGGGCTTCATTGTCTCCAGTAGTGGAATTGAAGCAAATCCAGCCAAAATCCGAGCTCTGTCACAGTTGGCTACCCCAATGGACCTCAAACAAACCCAGAAACTAATTAGATGTGTGGCGGCTTTAAGCCGCTTTATCTCCCGCTTAGGAGAAAAGGCATTACCCCTTTACCGCCTCCTTCGGCGTACCGAACACTTCGAGTGGACGGACGCTGCCACAGCCGGATTGGAAGAAGTAAAAGCCATACTAGAAACCAACCCAATTCTGGCTGCGCCAAACATCGGCGAACCAATGCTGTTTTACATTGCGGCAACTCATCAAGTTGTAAGCGCAGTGCTCGTCGTCGAACGAGAAGCGGACGGACATAAATTCCCTCTTCAAAAACCGATATATTATGTGTCCATTGCCCTCACTCCATGCAAATCACGGTACCCACATTATCAAAAGATAGCTTATGCGGTATTCATGGAATCCCGGAAACTGCGACACTACTTTCAAGAGTGTTCTATTACGGTAGCCTCGGAGTTGCCACTCAACGATATCGTAAACAACCGCGACGCCACGGGTCGGATTGCCAAACGGGCCATTGAGCTCCTCCCGTTCGACATAACATACAAACCTCGGCGAGCCATTAAATCGCAAGTATTAGCCGACTTTGTCGCCGAATGGACCGAATCCGAACTCCCTAAAGAGTACGGCGCGTACTCCAATTGGATTATGCACTTTGACGGCTCCAAAATGCTGGCTGGACTGGGGGCTAGCGTTGTCCTGACGTCCCCAATCGGAGATACAGTTCAATACATACTGTAGATACTGTATACTGATTCCAACAATGCAGCCGAATACGAAGCCCTGTTACATGGTCTTCGGATGGCAGTTTCCATGGGCATTCAACGCCTGGAGGTGCGTGGGGACTCGAACCTCGCAATTTACCAAATAAATGGAGACTTTGAAGCTAAGGATCCAAAGATGGTGGCCTATCGCAACGCCGTCCTAGAGATGTCAGCTCGGTTCGAAGGGCTCGAATTTCACCATGTGGCTCAGGAAAACAATCAGGCGGCGGATATCCTCGCCCGCATCGGCGCAAAACGCGATGCGGTCCCCCCAACATCTTCTTAGAAAGGTTGTTTAAGCCATCCGTGGTATGGGAGGGGGACACCGGCAATGTTAGTCCGGACCCGGCCACAACCCTCGATACCGAACACTCTGACATAATCAGAAGCTCTCCCCCCGAAACAACACCTTCAGCCCACGTAATAATGGCCATCATAGCCCCGTGGACAGAATCATTCCTGTCCTATCTAACGAGGCAGGAACTTCCGGAGGACCAAAATGAGGCACGCTGCATAGTGCGGTGATCTAAGGCCTACAAGGTCCACGAGGGAGAACTGTATAAAAAAGCACTACAGGAGTCCTTCAAAGGTGCATCTCCGAAGAGGAAGGGCAGAACCTTTTGGCAGAAATTCACGCCGGACTTGGCGGCCACCACGCCGCAGCCCGGGCTCTTGTAAGCAAGGCCTTCCATACAGGATTTTATTGGCCGACGGCCCGGGCAGACGCACATGACTTGGTCCAACGCTGCGGCGGTTGCCAGCTTTTTGCAAACCAAAGCCACATGCCACCCACCGCCCTCCAAACAATCCCCATTACATGGCCCTTCGCGGTCTGGGGGCTTGACATGGTTGGACCCCTTAAAGGGGGAACCCACAAGAAAAAATACTTACTGGTCATGGTAGGTAAATTCACCAAATGGATAGAAGCCAAACCAGTTAAAACAGCCGAATCCGGACCGGTGATAGACTTCATATCTGGGGTCGTACACTGTTATGGTGTCCCCCACAGCATCATCACTGACAATGGCACGAACTTCACGGCCGATGAGGTAAAACTCTGGTGCAGCAAAATGGGCATCAAGCTCGATTATGCTTCAGTCTATCACCCACAAACCAATGGCCAAGTTGAGCGAGCAAATGGTCTTATAATGAGCGGCATAAATCCCATATTAGTGTGGTCCTTAACAGAGTCTAGCACGCACTGGGTAGAGGAGCTCGACTCCGTACTCTGGGGGCTGCGGACCATGCCGAATCGAAGTACCGGATATACACCCTTTTTATGGTGTACGGCGCAGAGGCAGTCCTGCCCTGTGACATAATTCATGACCCACCTCGAGTGCGCATGTACGAAGAAAGAGAAGCTGAGCTCGATCGGAAGGACAGTCTGGACACCCTAGAGGAGGAGCGCGACGTGGCAAAAGCCCATCCCGCATTTTATCAGCAACAGGCTCGCGGATACCAAAGCAGGGAAGTACCGGCCAAAACTTATAACGTTGGCGAACTAGTCCTACGCCTGCTGGATAAGAAAAAGAACAAGCTCAAGCCCAAATGGGAAGGTCCCTTCATTATTGACCAAGTTCTGACCGGTGGAGTGTACCGTCTGCGGGATGCATCGAATAATCGACTCGAGCCGAACCCATGGAACGCGGCTAGGCTCCAAAGATTCTACGCCTAGAGCCGGACTCTATGTTCGTCTCCTTCCTCTGCCCATTTTTTGCATATACATCAACTGTCCTGTTTTTCTTTATTTCTTTTATTCTTTCTCTAGGCCTTCAAGGGCCAACTTGTGCCTCGTTTGCACATTATAAATGCGCTAGCTGCGCTCATATTACCTGGGGGCTTCTTTCACAGAAGCTTAATTATTTATCTGGGCCTCATGCCCCGCACATGTGTTATACTTCCGCATGTACCTTTTTTCGCCATTATATGCATCGATATGACTTAAGTTTTGGCCAAGCTGGGTTTCCTGGCTCTTGTATTTATGCCCTACGTTCCCGTTAATTCGGCTAGGGCATAAGGGGAGCACCTCTGCGATTGTTACTGCCGGGTCAGCCAGATGTGTACCTCAAACTGGGTGAAGCCGAAAGCTAGCGTTCTTAAGGGAATATTCAGTCGGTGAACAAAAGATGATTTCTATTTATTTTCCATATGTGCCCCCAGATGTTTTTCCTGCGTTTTCTATCGCAGTCCGGACATGCATTTTAGGGCATGCATACCCAGGGAAAGGAACCCTTAACGGAACTATTCTCCTTGGAAGATGTTTCTTACTACCCATGTAATATAACATAACTAGTTGGGCACTTGTCTGTTCAAGCACTAATGACCCCTACGCCTGGTCTCCACGCATACCCCGGTTCTTATATAACTGAGCGGGTATTCGGATACATTCCGGACTATCGGGTCCCGAGGTTGAAGCGAAAAGGTCCGCCATGAAAACTGATCTATAATCCGGCTAGCAGGCATTATACATGTCACTTTCATTACATAGTCATGCAGACTGACTAAATTCCTCTTCTATACCATCCAACAGGCGGTCTAGCCTACAATCCTGTTGGGAATACTTTGCGGCTAATTCTACTTGCCCATAAACTAAGCTAATGGGCATCTCTTTTCCGTCGGGCCCCACAGGTCCGACCTCGGCCATGTGATTTGGGTTAGCCTTGGTATACCGCGTCTTCACCATGGCCCAGGCTTCCCTGGCACCTTGACGGCAGGCCGATATCTTCCATAATCGGAAGCGCCGCCGTGCTCCCTTGAGCTTCTCCGTAAGCTCTGCAACGCCTTCTAGCAGGGAGATGGATGGCCACAAGGCCTAGGAAACACCTTGCATCACCTGCCGAACTTGTTCGTGCAGTTGTGAGAGCTCGGATAGAAGATCACCCGCTGACCCGAGCATTTCCTCCGCGGGACGACCCGTCAGCATACCTACAGACATAACGCTGTTAGCCAGCTTCCTTGTCGAATTCCTCCAAAAGGATTCGTTCAAGCACTTACTAAAAATGTCGCGTCGAAGCCGCTTATTCTCCTTCTCGGAGTCCGCAAGCTGAGCTCGAACATCTTTCAGTTCCACGCTCAGCTTGGTATTGGCGTCTTGGAGATTGTTTTTCTCCTGCCTGACCTTAGTTAGCACACGTTCGCCAGCCTTTAGCTACCGAATAGCATGCTGCTCCTCCGGATTCTCTCCGGATTCATCTACAACATCTATTATTAGATCTGCAGCTATGCCGCATGCTACATGGTACCTATCATTCTTTGAAAGAAATGTTACCAGCAGGGGCCTCTTTAGGTTCCTTTAATGCGTCAACAGCGGCCCGAAGTTGGGTCTTGCATTCCTCCAGCTCCTGTGCCAGTCAACTATTCTTCTCTGTAAGAACCTGCACAATAAAATGATCCTTAAATCCGTTCTGCTAACTGTTTCAAGTCTCAGGGGCTACTGATACATATAATCATCAGATATACTTACCCGTACATCCTTTACATACTGATCCGTGGCTCTGGCTAGACCATCTTGAGCAGCACAGAGGTACGCCTCTCCAGAGTTGAAGGCACTAAATGCCTCTGGCGATAAACAAGCATCACAGAGTACGGCCCGGCGGCGCCTATGATTCATGGCGCTTTCCACTTCTGAATTTGTGGCGGATAATCTATCCGCATCCTCTGTAGGGGGATTACCCGGCTCCCGCCCATATCAGCTTCCGCCTCTATGTCTGGTCCTGGCACCCGACTGGTGGAAGCGTGATTAGCAACATCGCCGGACATATTCCGGCGAGCGTTTTTTCTGTTAGAGAAACACGGGTGTCATTATATTTCGAGAAAGACGATAACCATGGAGCGGGGTTTCTGTTATACCTCTGCGCCGGCGTCTCCGTCCTAACCGCCTTCCTTTTTGGCTGGCCCGGCCTTGGTGCCTCTTGTTGGCGAGTTGTTGCGGGTTCGGTATGGCGTCCCGAATGCCTTCCCTGTAAAAACACCGTATGCATATGGTAGGTGAAGTGTCTAAATGGGGATCCTAGTTTTTGGAGTTGGGATTTTTTGGTTTTTTCTTACTTGCGACGCAGGAAGTAGTCCAGGATAGTCGGCCGTAATGGCCACCATGGCGTCATCACAGCTTAACTGATAGAACTGCCGGTCTATCAGCTCCACGCATATGTCCGGATCTTCTTCGAGTCCGGGACCGAGGGCCTGGTCAGGGTCCTCCGGCTGTGGAGATGGGCTGCTAACCTCTCTTACGGCTTTTTGCAGTTCCTGCCGCAAAATGGCAAGGTGAGTACCTACGACAAAGAATGCGGGAAGAATGGAAGTAGGGAGATATAACTCACCCAGCTTGGTGGGTTGTACATGGAGAATCCATCCCGTGGCTTGATACGGATGAACTCCTCTTCCTCTCCTCTGTACAATTCGGACAGAATTTTTGCCAAAGCGGCAGCATTGCTCGGACCCTTACGCCCGCAACGGGTGGCGTCATCTTCCTTGTTAAAACACCACAAGGGGTGCCCTTGATATTGAAGTGGTTGCACTCCCCGCATTATACATATTGACATGACCTCAATTACTGTCAATCCTGATTGAGCGAGCGCTTTAATCCAGTTCATCAGGTAAAGGACTTCCCCGTAGTCTTCCTCCTGGGGGCTCCGTGGGCGCCAACTTCGGCGTTTCTTCAGAGGAGCATTGCTGAACTCAGGAAGACCCCGCCGAACAGGGTCTGGAAGGGGGACGTCCTCCATATAAAACCATTCCGAAGGCCAGTCCTCGGACATCTTCTTCGGAGTACCGGACAGGTATCCGGTTTCGGCGATGCGCCATATTTCGGCTCCGCCCACTTGATAAAGTGACCCCTCTTGTGTGCGAGGGACAAGGCAAAATAACCTTTTCCACAGCTTGAAATGAGCCTCACAGCCCAGGAATAACTCGCAGAGGGCAACATATCCGGCGATGTGTAAAATAGAAGCAGGGGTGAAATTATGCGGTTGCAGGCCGTAAAACTCCAGGAGCCCGCGGAGGAACGGATGAATCAGAAATCCAAGTCCCCTCAATAAATAAGGGACAAGGCATACCCGCTCCCCCATAGAGGGGCTGGGGAAGCTCTCCGCTTGCTCCCCGCCATTGTAGGTGGCGAGCCCGGCTCGGGCGGGCACCATATACGCCGGAGGGAGAAATCCTTTAGTTTGCAGTTCGACTAATCGACTGTGTGGAACTGAACACCTCTCCCAATCGCCGGGCTGAGGGCTACGGGGGCGAGAGGAGGAGCTGCGGAGGTCGGCCATGCTGGAGTGGATCTTTCCGAAGCATGCCCCGATGAATTCTCGCTGGGGGAGGATGGTATGGATTGGATTTAAGAATCCCCGTCCCTTTAATAGACAATTTATTTATCTGGCTAGGGGGGCGAATGTAAAAATGCCCTGGCACCTTGCATTCATTCGACGTGTGGAAGATATCCCTTACTGGGCACGGAAGCCTAGAGGTTCAACATTTATGGGACCGGACACTGCTTAACAGACATTCGAAATTTGGAGAAGAACCCGCCCTGCAATGCCGAAGACAACACTGCGCGCCGGACTCATCGTCATTGAAGCCTGGTTCAGGGGCTACTAAGGGAGTCCTGGACTAGGGGGTATCCGGACAGCTGGACTATATCCTTTGGCCGGACTATTGGACTATGAAGATACCAGATTGAAGACTTCGTCCCGTGTCTGGATGGGACTCTACTTGGCGTGGAAGGCAAGCTAGGCAATACGGATATGTATATCTCCTCCTTTGTAACCGACCTTGTGTAACCCTAGCCCCCTCCGATGTCTATATAAATCGGAGGGTTTTAGTTCGTACGACAACATACAATCATACCATAGGCTAGCTTCTAGGGTTTAGCCTCTCCGATCTCGTGGTAGATCAACTCTTGTAATACTCATATCATCAAGAATAAATCAAACAGGACGTAGGGTTTTACCTCCATCAAGAGGGCCCGAACCTGGGTAAAACATCGTGTCCCCTGCCTCCTGTTACCATCCGCCTTAGACGCACAGTTCGGGACCCCCTACCTGAGATCCGCCGGTTTTGACACTGACACCTGCCCTTTTGTAGCATCACACACTCTTTCTGCGCCAAAATCCCCAGTCTCTTCTTCGATCCCGCCGCTCTGCACCCAATTCCCGCCCTTTCCTCCCAGTTTCTTCTTTGCCGTCGCAGACGCATGGAATCGGACGAGGACCTGCCAGAGATGGCGGTGGTGGAGGTGCAGGAGCATCCGAGTATCATCCTCGCTCGAAAGATCAACTCTGTGACACGGCAAACTCTCCGCGTCAAAGCGAAGGCTGCAAAGGAGGCAACACTCATGAAGCGGAAGGCCGACGGAGGGCGTGTTGACGGCGTCTGTGGCGGTGGGGGTGCTAATCGTGGACGTGGTGGAGGTCGCGGCCAGGGTCATAGAGGCCCGATGGTGTCACCCACCATCCAGAAGCCTCCATGGCCGGAGCATTACAAGACTCCATACTACTACGCGCCATGCAACTCGACGGGCAATCGACAACAACCGTCGCTGGATAAGTGCCTTACATCATCAACATCGACGCCGCTCCGCTGCTCTTCTCGGAGTCTTCATCACCATAGCTCGTTCAGGGAGCACATGGGGGAGGATGAGGACGGCGAAGACGACGATCTGGATGATATTGTTGGCGATCCAAAGAAAAAGGGTACATGAGAAAGCTTCAACATGCGGGAGGATGAGCTGTTGTGCGAGGCATGGTTGGCCACTAGCCTCGATCCGATCCATGGCACAGAGCAAAAGGGCTCAAAATTTTGGACCAATATTCACACATGGTTCCATGAACAAAAGCATTTCATGTCCTACTCAAGGCCGACCTGTCATCTTAGAGGCCCTTGTGCGAACTGCATATAATGGGCCCATGCATTATAATAAACCCAAAAATTACTTCCACACATATACATCACTCAAATATGCAGAATCCTCGATGACATCATTTTTCACAACTAATCTTTAATACTATGAACGACTAACACCTCTGGATTCTTAGCGGCAGCAAAACGAATCTGTGCATATAGCACCAATTCGAGATTCATTTAATTGAACTACAAGTTTCCCTTTCATGCAACCAGATAAGTGTGTTTTTTGGCAATACCATTCAAAAAGGAATGGAGAACACCTGAATTCTAGAATCCTGGCTTTGGAGTAAATTGGAAGAAATCCCATGCTTCAGTTGTCCAATAATCCAAACGCAAGCAATGTCATAAACAACAGAACCTACCTCATTGTTATGTCATAAAAGAAAGAATCAAGCCGGTCAAATATCATTGCATCAATTCGTCATAGCATAGTAATAGAAATAAATAGACTAGGCTCAAAGAATGGATATGAAAAAATTACATGAATGGGCAATGGTTGGATTGAATAGTGCCCGGACTCCACGCCTCCACCACCGACCATCGGACACTGGCCAGTGCCTTGACAATGGATGGCCATGTCGCGGGTTGCTGTTCTCGTCTCCTTCTCATCTTCACCCCACTGATGGCTTTGGGGTTAGTTATAGGATTAAAAATACCCAAGAAATTCATGGGATAGTGACACAAATTAATTGATTAGCTTGGGGAGTTGGAGTTTAGGGGCAATAAATTGGGGCAGAGAAATACGGAGAGACTGGGAGACAAATGAGATTGTGGCCCCATGTTACTTGGGAGAAAACGAAAGAAAGGGGGTCGCATTCCTGCGTGACTTGCCTGTAGGATCGAAAGTATGTCTAGAGGGGGGGGGTGATTAGACTACTTGACCAGATAAAAATCTAGCCTTTTCCCAATTTTATGTCTTGGCAGATTTTAGCAACTTAACACAAGTCAAGCAATCAACCTACACATGCAATTCTAAGAGTATAGCAGCAGAATGTAAATCATTGCATATGAAGGTAAAGGGGAGGAGTTAGGAGGGAGCAAACGCAATGTAGACACGGAGATTTTTGGCGTGGTTACGATAGGTGGTGCTATCGTACATCCATGTTGATGGAGACGTCAACCCATGAAGGGTAACGGTTGCGCGAGTCCACGGAGGGGTCCACCCACGAAGGGTCCATGAAGAAGCAACCTTGTCTATCCCACCATGGTCATCGCCCACGAAGAACATGCCTCACTTGGGTAGATCTTCACGAAGTAGGCGATCTCCTTACCCTTACAAACTCCTTGGTTCAACTCCACAATCTTTGACGGAGGCACCCTAGTGACACGTAACCAATCTAAGAGACACCACTCTCCAAATGGTAATAGATAGTGTGTTGATGATGAACTCCTTGATCTTGTGCTTAAAATGATAGTCTCCCCAACACTCAACTCTCTCTCACAGATTTGGATATGGCGGAAAGATGATTTGAGTGGAAAGCAACTTGGGGAAGGCTAGAGATCAACATTCTTGTGGTTAGATTGGAATGTCTTGGTCTCAACACATGAGTAGGTGGTTCTCTCTCAGAAAATGAGTAGTGGAAGTGTCGGCACGTTCTGATAGCTCTCTCTTACATGGAGAAAGGGGTGGAGGGGTATTTATAGCCTCCACACAAAATCTAACCATGGCACACAATTTACCAAACTCGATGGGACCGAATAGTGAAACTCGGTCAGACCGATATGGTTCAAAATGTGAACGTTAGGCTTTTCGGTGGGACCGACATGATCAACTCGGTGGGACCGATGTGTTAGGGTTAGGGCATAACTTGATCTCGGTTTGACTGATTACTTCAACTCGGTGTGACCATTTTCAGTAATAAGAAAACAGAGAGTTGGTCGGGCAAACTCGGTGGGACCGATTGCTTATTTCTGTGAGACCGAAACATTACGAAAAGGAAATATAGAGTTTGCATTGTGAACTCAGTGGGACCAATCACTCATCTCGGTTGGACTGAAACATTACGAAGGGAAACAGAGAGTTTGCAATCCCATCTCGGTGAGATCGAGGTCCCTATCGGTGAGACCGATCTGATTACGGTTTCTGGCTATGGCTATGTCAAGTGAATCGGTGGCGCCAGATATATCAAATTGGTGGGGCCGAGTTTGACTTTAGGTTTAGGATATATGTGGAAATGAGAAAGTGGTTGAGGGCTTTTGGAGCATATCACTAAGCATCTTGAGCAAGCAAGCCATTAAGCAACACCTCATCCCCTTTTAATAGTATTGGCTTTTCCTATGGACTCAATGTGATCTTGGATCACTAAAATGGAAATGTAGAGTCTTGAGCTTTTGCCAATATGTGTCCTTAGCATTTTGAGGGGTCCACATCTCTAGTCCATGCCATGCCAGTGATTGAACTTTCTGAAATGATTATCTTGAAAGATTATTAGTTCAATGAGCTATATGTTGTTAAGAATTACCAGAACCACCCAGGGATTAGTTACACTTTCAATCTCCCCCTTTTTGGTAATTGATGACAACATATAGATCAAAGCTTCGACAAATGATAATAAGAATGAAATACATCATCGGTTTGAGAAGTATGTGATAAGCAAGAGCTCCCCCTAAATTTGTTCATTATTTAAAATTTGCTTTTGAATGCAGGTGAGCTAAGTTTGGCCATCGTCGCCGTTTGTCTAGCTTATGGCAACTCTATCAGAGCCATCATATCGATCTAATCACCATAATAATCGCTAGCTTCATGATTGGGGCTCAAAAAATCAGCCTAAACGCTTGCTCCAAACACAACTGCCTGCGCCCGGGACAAAGTTTCTATTTGGTTTCTTCCTCCCGTGTCTAGTCATGTCAATGCGCAGCCGCCCGTACGCTTGCGGCCTCCATTTCTTTCAATGGAAATGTTGTTTTTCCCCCGCGCCCGCCAATACTATCCCCGTTTCCCGCTGAAGCGCACCTATTCATGGTTATATAAACTGGGCCACCTCGCTTACCAGCAGCACGCCTCATCCATTTTTCATGTTTGCCGGCGAGCACTCATCTTCCCCTTCGCCACCAGACTCACCCCCATCGACCATGTTGCGGCGGCCGACCCCTCCACGTGGACCTTCCCCTGGCGAGACCGAAGAGGACTGCACCAAGAGGAAGTTCTGGAAGATGGCTTGGGACTTTCTGGGAGTGGGTCAAGAAGCACACGCTTCGTCAGACTGAATCAGTTGTCAGGTATGGCCTTTGCAGAAATGAAAGCTCCAATGACACAAGCTTCAAAGCCATCTCCTCGAGCCACATCGAGGACGCCCAGAAGTTTGTAGACCACATGACGACGGAAGTGGAAGTCGCCCAAGCAGCCTCTGCCTACGAGGTCACCTCCAAACGGAGGAAGAGTCTAAACTAGATGGTGAAGAAATATGTGTTTCCGATGTTTCAAATTATTCTCAAGATTATTATCATGTTGTTGAAATCGTATCAAATATTGTAATTGAACTCGCACTACAAATCAATGTTGAAATCAAGTTCGAAGCCTTTCTTTTAAAACAAGGCAAAAAACTTGTCATTTTCATTAATAAAGAAAGAAGGTAGACAATGGCCTGCAAAGCAGGGATACACAGACAATTACTCTTGTGGCATTACAATAATTAAGTGCGCAGCTCTTGCCAACACCCAAAGTCGGGCCTCCTCTTTGATCTTCATCACAATCACCATCGTGCGGGCATTGAGGTTGCGGAGAACTCTGGCATTCTGCTTTTTTCCATATTTCCCAAGTAACAAGTATCTTCAAAACAGTAATTAACAAGGCGTCTAAGTTTCATTCTTTTGGTGTTGCACTCTTTTTTGTTCTTTCTTTTTGTATATATAAGAGATGATTGTCAGGACATGAGAATTATTGAGGTTGATGATGTTGGCCATTACTTTCAGATAAAAAAGGACTACGACAGGGTGACGTCATATCCCAATGTTATTTAACATTGTGGATGACATGTTGGCTATTCTGATTGAGCGTGCCAAGTAGGACGGCCAGCTTACATGAGTAGTGCCACGTCTAATAGATGGTGGTATCTCTATTCTGCAATATGCCGATGACACAATTCTCTTTATGGAACATGACCTACACAAGGCTAGAAACCTGAACTTCTATTGTCAGCGTGTGAGCAAATGTTAGGTCTTAATATCAACTTCCATAAAAGTGAATTGTTCTGGTTTGGAGAAGCCGTTGATGCAGTGACCGATTATGCTGACCTTTTTGTTTGTGCACATGGACAAATCCCAGTTAAATATTTGGGAATACCAATTCATTATAGGCATCTCACCATTGTGAAGTGGAAGCATGTAGAGGAGCGGCTAGAGAAACACTTGAGCAGCTGGAAAGGCAAGTTGCTCTCAGTTGGAGGATGATTGGTTTTAATAAACTCTGTCCTCGCAAATATGGTTCTCTATATGCTTTCGTTCTTCCACCTCCCAAAAGGGGTCTTGCAAAGATTGGACTATCTTAGGTCTAGGTTCTTTTCGCAAGGAGATGGTGAAAAAAAATAGGCTGGCCAAATGCAGCGTGGTTTGTAGGCCCAAAGACCAGGGTGGCCTCTGTATTCATGACCTGCACGTCAAGAATGAGGCCCTACTTAGTGAATGGTTGTTCAAACTTCTTATTAAGAATGGTGTTTGGCAAACCATGCTGCACAATAAGTATATAGGCCAAAAGGCAGTGTCTCTGGTATATTGGAAGCTTGGAGACTCACACTTTTGGGCCGGCCTAGTGGCGACAAAGAAACATCTCTTTCGCTTTGGGTCTTTCACGATAAAGGACGGGTCGGAGATCCATTTTTGGGAAGACATCTGGCTAGGCAATGCTAGCCTCCGAGAACAATACCCAGCCTTATACAACATTGCACGCGATAAGAATAATACTATTGCACAAGTGCTCAACTCATTCCCGCCAAATATTTCATTCAGGTGGGATTTGATTGGCACCCGACTTATGTCATGGAATAAACATTGTCCTGTCTGGATTCGATTAACCTGACACTAGGTCGTGATGTGTTTCGCTTGAACCTTACTACATCAGGGTCTTTCACAGTGGACTCTATGTATCGTGCACTCACGTATTCTGAGGTACCGGTGAGTAATAACAAAAAAATTGGAAAGCGAAGGTGCCACTTAAAGTCAAAATATTCATGTGGTATCTTCGTAGGGGAGTTGTGCTAACAAAAGACAACCTCGCACGACGCAACTGGTCGGGAAGTAAGAAGTGTTGTTTTTGTACTCATGACGAGACAATTAAACACCTCTTTTTTCACTCCAAGTTTGCGCATTTTATGTGGTCAGCCATTCAAATAGCGTCAAATTTGTATCCGTTCACAAGTATTGCCAATATTTTTGGTCATTAGCTGGACGGTATTTCAAATAGGTACAAAATGCTAATAAGGGTGGGAGTGTATGCCTTACTATGGTCGCTTTGGCTATCTAGAAATAATGTTGTTTTAATGACAAAAATGCTTCTCCTTTGCAGGTTATTTTCCGTTGCACGCACTCGCTTCGTATGTGGTGTACGCTACAATGAGCGGAGTACCAACCGCTGTTCAAGACAGTGTGTACGCTGTTGGAGCAGGTGGCTATGGTGATTTTTACCCAACATGGGTGGTAGCATAATCTCCAGATTGGTCCACCATCTCTTTCGACATAGGCATAGTGTCGGTCTATGGACTATACTGTCGCCGAATTATCGGTCTTTTATCTTTCTATTTATTAGACTACTAGTGTTTGGCTGTGTGTATCCTAGTTATACAGAGGCCGGGTGATACTCTTAATGATTTGTATCACTTTGATGCTACATCCGGACTTTGATGCTACATTTGGTGTTAATACCCTACATTTGATCTAGTGATACTCTTAATGATTTGTATCACTTTGATGCTACATTTCGTGTCAAAACCGGCGGATCTCGGGTAGGGGGTCCCGAACTGTGCGTCTAGGCCGGATGGTAACAAGAGGCAAGGGACACAATGTTTTACCCAGGTTCGGGCCCTCTTGATGGAGGTAAAACCCTACGTCCTGCTTGATTAATATTGATGATATGGGTAGTACAAGAGTAGATCTACCACGAGATCAGAGAGGCTAAACCCTAGAAGCTAGCCTATGGTATGATTGTTGTTCGTCCTACGGACTAAAACTCTCCGGTTTATATAGACACCGGAGAGGGCTAGGGTTACACAGAGTCGGTTACAATGGTAGGAGATCTACATATCCGTACCGCCAAGCTTGCCTTCCACGCCAAGGAAAGTCCCTTCCGGACATGGGACGAAGTCTTCAATCTTGTATCTTCATAGTCCAGGAGTCCGGCTGAAGGTATAGTCCGGCCATCCGGACACCCCCTAATCCAGGACTCCCTCAGTAGCCCCTGAACCAGGCTTCAATGACGACGAGTCCGGTGCGCAGATTGTCTTCGGCATTGCAAGGCGGGTTCGTCCTCCAAGTACTTCATAGAAGATTTTGAACACAAAGGTAGTGTCCGGCTCTGCAAAATAAGTTTCCACATATTGCCATAGAGAGAATAATATTTACACAAATCTAATCTGCTGACGTATTTCGTAGCGTGACATCACACCACGGCCAAGTCTTTATTCAAATAGTTTTATCGTCCCACCTCAGCGCGTTTAGCGAGGCGGTTTCCTTGGCACGTCTTGTTAAAGCAGAGATTGTGTCCCCTTATTCCGGGATTCTCATCAATACGGGTGTGGGTAACCCAACCGCGCCATTGACTACGGTGCTTGGGAGATAAGCGAGTTTTACCAGGCTGGTGGGGGCGGATAGTCGCGTCCGCCCATATAAGGGGATAAGGATCCACCTTTTCATCCACGCCTTCTTCCTCCTTTGCCTATCCATTTCCGTGCACTCGAGCTCCAGCGCCCAAGTCCGCACACCCCACCTCAACCTTCTCCAGCCATGTCTGGAGCAGGAGGCAAGTGGATGGTCTCCTCCGTCATGGAGGGACACATCAAAAGACTCAGGAAGGCCAGATACTTGTCTAACGACATTGCGCACCGGCTTCCTGAAGAGGGGCAACTCATCCCCACCCCTAGGCCCCATGAGAGGGTGCTGTTCCTCCCCCATTTCCTCCGCGGACTGGGCTTCCCTCTCCACCCATTTGTCCGGGGGCTCATGTTCTACTATGGCCTGGATTTCCATGATCTGGCCCCAAATTTTGTCCTCAACATCTCGGCGTTTATCGTCGTGTGCGAGGCTTTCTTCCGCATCCGCCCCCATTTCGGCCTATGGCTCAAGACTTTCAATGTCAAGCCGAAGGTGGTGCGCGGCACCCAAGCGGAGTGCGGAGGCGCCATGGTGGGCAAGATGCCCAACGTCCTATGGTTCGAGGGCTCCTTCGTGGAGTGCCTAAAGGGGTGGCAGTCGGGGTGGTTTTACATCACCGAGCCGCGCGACCCTGAATGGATCGCAGCCCCCGAGTTCCGATCCGGACCCCCTGTGCGGCTCGCCTCCTGGAAAGAGACGAGCCTGTCGTGGGGTAAAAAAGGAGAGCTGATCGGACTCCAAACATGCGTCCAAACCCTGGTGGACAGGAATCTCGAACTTGTCAACGTAGTCCAGGTTATGCTCATCAGTCGGATCCTCCCATGTCAACAACGGGCTTTCAACCTGTGGGAGTTCGAGCCGGCGCTGCACCGAACTCTGAGCAGGCTCTTCGACACGACGTACGAAGATGCCTGGAAGGTGCTTTTCAAGGGCGCTGAGGCCCCCGCATCCGCTACCGAGGATCACGGATTCAGCATGCAACGTCACGCTTGTGCGGTAAGCTGTTTTCACCTTTTACAGGGTATTAGTTTTTCATAGTTTGACTCCATGCGGGATCTAAGTTCCCTTACCTTTGACAGGATTGGCAGGAGACGTCCGGACAGATCAACTGTCCGGCTCCTTTGCCCGAAGGCCCAGCGGACGCTCGCTTGGCGAAGCTGCTAGTTCCGGCACCTTACGTGGTGCCGGAGAAGAAGGCCACGGGGACTCGAAAGAGTGCCCGGCGCCAGGAGGTGTCGGATTCACCATCCGATGACTCCAAGGCGCGCTCCTCCCATGAAGACGAGGAGGAGGAGGAAGAGACCTCTCTCCCCCAGTGGGGGGAGGGAAGAAAAGGAAGGCTGCCCCAACCGGGGAGGCCGAAGGGTCCAAGAGGGGGAAGACCCCTCCTCCGGACTACTCCACCAACGCCGACGACGGCGAAGAGGAGTGGCCGCACAGGGCCAAGCCCCTGGCGAAATCGTAAGTATCCGGATACCAGAGTGATTCATAGTATTCCCCCATTGCACAGCTTTTCCTTACCTCGAACATAATTGTGCAGTCCGCCCAAGGCCGGGCTCGACGAGTCGTCGAGCGGCTCCCTGGACTCGTTGGATGTGAATTTGCTTCCGACGGCTTCCTCCCCCCACCCTACGGAACGCGCCGAGGTGGCGTCCCAACAAGTTCCAAGCCAGGAGGAGGTGGTCCTGGAGGCGCCGCAAGGCAACCTCTTGGACTCCAGGCGTAAAGGGGATAGAACCTCCAAGGGATCCAAGTCCGGCCTTGAGCCGGACACCGCGCCAGAACCTTCAACGGTTCCGGACTCCGGTAGGCAGCCTCCTTCCAAGAGGAGCAAGCCTACCGAGCCGGTGACCTTCGTCCAACCGGAGGCACCGGACAATTTGCTGGAGATGCTTAATGGCGCCTCCATCGACGAGGAGCACCGCACTGTTTTGAGTGTGGTGATCCAGAAGGTTCGGTCCGCCAAGAGCAGACTGACTGAAGCCTGTGCCAGCCTTCTAACAGGCTTTGAGGTAAGTAAAGAATATGTAAAAATATTACCACATAGACAGTAGCCCCTGATGCTCTGTTCGGCGTTCGGAAAGAAAAGCCGAATAGAGGATGTAATAATCACAGGAGTCTAACATAATCAAGTCAATATGCGTATGCAGGCTTCGCTGCTGGCCTCCGCCGCACTGACTGCGGAGGTGGATACACTGAAGCAGAACCTCGAGCGGTCCGAGCAAGAGCTCGGCCTAGCCAAGCAGTAGCTCGAGGAGAAGGAAGTTAAGAAATACCTTATTGAAATATGTGAAAGGTGCAATTGCGAAAAGTGACAGGATTAACACGGCTATTGTAGGGGCCACAACTGAGGTGGCGACCCTTAAGCAAGCGCTGTCCGAGGCCGAAAAGAGGGCGGCCACGGAGTGCACCTAGCGGGAGAAGCATGAGACGCAGGTTGGCGAGGTGCGTCAAGAGCTCCAGGCTCTCATGAAAAAACATGAGAGTTTGGAGCTTGACTCGAAGACCCGAGAGTCTAAGCTCGCGGCGGCCATTGAAGATGCCAAGTCAGCCAAGGCCGAAGCCCAGAAGGCCCTCTAGGAGGTTGAGGCAATAAAAAAGATAACGGCGGGTAAGGCATTCTTTATGCAAAGCAAGCACGTAAAAGTGAATTACTTGTCACTTACCCGAATCCGGAGCTCTCCAGGAGCATTCGCAGACTTGCCCCGTAGCGTGTCAGATGCCGCCGCCTTCTACCGTGCCGAGGAGGGAAGCTCGACGGAGAAGGTGTTTTGGTCTCAGTATGCTGAGGCCGAACACCCAGTGCCCTTAAGCGACCAGCTGAAAAAGCTGGTCGAGCTCCATAAGGTGGCCAAACATGCCATGAGGGGCCTCATAGTCCGGCTGTGGCCTGTAGAGGCCATGCCTGGGAGCTACTTTGGGCTGGTGAGGCGGCTGGTGGAGGCCTGTCCAAGGCTTGAAGTCATCAAGTGCTCCGTATGCATCGAGGGTGCCCATAGGGCGCTTGCCTGTGCGAAGGTGCACTGGGGCAAGCTGGATGCTGAGAAGCTTGTGAAGGACGGGCCACCGCCGGGCAAGGAGCATCGCAAGCCCGAGATGTTTTATGGGGGCGTTCTGAAGGGTGCCCGCCTTGTGGCGGATGAATGTTCCATGAATGTAATTTTTCAGTGAACTCGCTCGTTTTGTCATGTGCGCTGAAAACTTGTTCATGTGCGCTAAGCAATGCTTTTTGAATTTAAAATATTACCTTCTGTGCGGCCGTTTATCAAATTTGAGAGATGGCGAGTCGTCGGCTTCTTCCCC
Source organism: Triticum urartu (assembly GCF_003073215.2). Classification (NCBI taxonomy): domain Eukaryota; kingdom Viridiplantae; phylum Streptophyta; class Magnoliopsida; order Poales; family Poaceae; genus Triticum; species Triticum urartu. The sequence goes on from NC_053026.1 coordinate 68,982,301, forward strand.
CATGGCACGAGTGCTGGGGTGTTCGGGATAAACATGAGCACTCTTTTCCCATTCTTGGGTCCTTCGAGGGAGGCGGTCAACACAACGAACAAGGCAATCCGACTATAATGCTTGAACACTCTCACTTAGCCATAGAATTCTATAATTTTAAATTTCGGCGAAGCCCCTAGTGTTCAGAAGACCGAGTTCGGGGCGCTATCCACGCCTAGGCCGGACAAAGCCGACTCCTCGCTCTAAGCGGCATAAGTCTTTAGGGACTTGAAAACCTATCGAACAACGACCAGCTCTCGCCTCATCATGACGGTCAGTTTTAGCTTTCTCTACTGAGGTGCTTAGCCCAGCTCAACTGGGGCACAATCGCAGTAGTTCTCCTAGTGCTACCTTAGCCGATATAACGGAATGTAAGGTACCAAAACATAGGAGCCGGGCAAACCCAACATTTGACCCAAGACATGATTCAGAGCTGATGCATATAATGCTATAAGTTTGGGGTGCCACACTTGTGAAAGTGTTCGGACTTCTCACGCCGTATTGTGGGGTACTCAAAAGTGCATTATATCCACTAGAGGGGGGGGTGAATAGGCGATTTTTATGAAATTCTTCACTGAGGAATTTGCTGGTGCGGAAATTCCTTAGCGAAGAACTACTAGCTGCGGAATAAGTACTCAAAAGTAAACACAATAGAATACAAGCATAGTCATCATGATGAAATGAAGACAGGCACAGAGTACAGGAAGCGTAATCACAGGATAACTCAGGATGAAGACAAACAGACTGAAGAAATTGAACTGAGGAAATTGAGAAAGTCTTCAGTCAAAGTCTTCAAACACAGATATGAACAAACATACAACACAGTTATGAGGAAATGAAAGAGTTGAGGAAATAAAACCAGTAAGCTCGGTGAAGACAATGATTTGGTAGACCAGTTCCAACTGCTGTCTCAGTTGTACGTCTGGTTGGAGCGGCTGAGTATTTAAACTCGAGGACACATAGTCCCAGACACCCAGTCAAGGACACTTAGTCCAAGACACCTAGTCCTCACCGTATTCTCCTTGAACTAAGGTCACACAGACCTCGTCCAATCACTTGTGGTAAGTCTTCAGGCGACTTCCAAACCTTCACAAACTTGGTCACTCGGCGATCCACTATTCCTCTTGGATGCTCTAGACCATGACGCCTAACCGTCTGGAAGAAGCACAGTCTTCAAAGGTAACAAGCGTCGGATCCACTCAGGATCAATCTCTTCAGTGATGCTCAATCACTTGGGGTTTGTAGGTGTTTGGGTTTTGGGTTTTTGGTTTTTCCTCACTTGATGATTTTCGCTCAAAGTCCTCAGAGGATGGGTTGCTCTCAAATGACAAGTGTCAGTTTCTCTCGGAGCAGCCAACCAGCTAGTGGTTGTCGGGGGCGGCTATTTATAGCCTAGGGAGCAGCCCGACATGATAAGACATAAATGCCCTTCAATGATATGACCGTTAGGTGGATAGATATTTTGGGACAGCTGGCGCATAGCACAGCAACGGTCGGAATTTTGAGTAGCAAAATCCTCAGGGCTATCATGTTCCTCACTGTGTAGGCAATCCGCACTGGCGAATTCCTAACTCCTCAGTCAGGACAAATTCCTCAGAGACCAGAAGAACTTCGTCTCTGTCACTGAAGAAATTGACTGAACTGTATGAGATTTCCAATGGCTTCACTCGAAGGGATTGGTAGGTGTAGGATTTGAGTTGAGCATCACATGGAAATTTTTCCTTAGTATTTCCTCGACCCCCTTTAACAGTACGATGTTTCCTATGACTCAAGAAAGAGAAAAACAAAACTATGAAAACGAAAGTCTTCAAGCTTCATATTTCTCGCATGAATATCAAGTCTTCACGGACACACCAATTTCTTCACTTTCAAAGTCTTCATGAAAGTCTTCAAAAATACCAAAATCTTCAGTCGAAGATATTCATTTTTAGGGGCCGACTTTTCCTGTAAATATCAAACTCCTCATAGACTTATAGACCTGTGTACACTCACACACGCATTAGTCCCTTAACCTATAAGTCTTCAATACACAAAAATCACTAAGGGGCACTAGATGCACTTACAATGTCCCCCTTTTTGGTGATTGATGACAATATAGGTTAAGTTTTCAACGGGGATAAACATATGAAGTGTAAATACTGATATTGAGGAATTTGATTGCAAGATATAGAAGAACTCCCCCTGAAGATGTGCATAGTGAGGAATTTGCTTTTGAAGCAATGCACACTTGAAGATTTGAATCATGGAGATCTCCCCCTATATCTTGTAATTCATACACGCATTTAACATATAATATGAAGAATTTGAAATGCATGATGAAATATGGTGCCTGATGAAATTCAGCATGTGTGCAATAATATTTAACGAGGAATAAGCATGCAGAGTTGTGCATCAAGAGTATCAGAGCACAGTGCATCAAAAGTATCAGAGCACCATCGGGTTTAAGATTACAACTCGATCCAATAAAGTTTCAGAAGAACGAGAGTTGTAACTTAGCTGATAAAAAAACGCCCATATAGTAGACCCGCTTGAAGACTAACTCATATTTCTCCGCCTTTGTCATCGAATGACCAAAAGGATCGAAAATGAGGACTAACACCCCTGAAGATAATCATGTTGATGAAGGAGCGCCAGTGTTGTTGGGGTCGTTTGTTGATGTAGGGCCTGCCGCAGTGTCGTCCAAATCTTCATGTTCATCAGTGTCGCGCGATGAAGAATATGAGCTGGCCACCAGAGAAGGAACCTTGACCTTCTTGAATTTCTTCGGTGGTGGTGCAGACCAGTCAAAATCTTTATTAAGACCCATGTTCTTCAGATCTTCTTCACCATACAGATGTGACAGGATTGCCCAGGTGCGACCGAAGACTTGATGGAGGTAGTAGTGGTTTTTCTTCACTGCATTTGTGTGTGGCAGTCATGTTGTGAAGAAGTGAAGCAAACTGACGCTTAACCCATTTGTGATTTCGATCCACCTTCTGGTGAAGAATAAGTAGATGTTCACGGTCAGTCATCACGCGCGGAGCAGTGGCTTGAGGAGTGGACTTTGGTGCATTGGTAGAGTCATGTGTGGCAGAGTATTCATTGGTGGAATAAGATGCAGCTTTGCGAAACTGACCATCCAATGGATGAATGCCTTCATCAATTACAGCTGGTGCCTTGCCCTTTCCATCAATTGAGGAATATGTCTGCTTGAGGACTTCAATTGGGGGCAAGTAGCTGAGATGATTCTGGAAATCAGCTTTGTAGTTGAGTGAAGACCTTGTCCCGAGGAATCTCATGATCCAAGGTGCATAAGGCTTCAGCTCAAATGGAGACAGTGCAACATTGGCCATAGTCCTCATGAAGAAATCGTGATAATTGACAGGAATGCCATGAACGATGTTGAATACCAGATTCTTCATGATGCCAACAATTTCCTCATCAGATGAGTCGTGGCCTTTGATACGACTGATTGTCCTCGTAAGAATACGATAGACAGTTCTTGGCACGTACAGCAATTCCTTCACGAGGAATTTGGTTCTTGGTGCTTGACCTGGCTTCAAAGGTTTCAGCAGCACCTGCGTGTAATGATGTGTGAGCTCAGGTTCACTGTAGATGCAGCGAGCTTCTTCAAGGGGAGGACTGAGTGGTAGAGCACGAAGCAATTCAGAGGCTGGTGCAGTGTAGTGAGTGTTTTCAGACATCCAGTCCAACACCCATGAATTCACATCTTCAGCATCTTCGGTGATGTGTAGCGTTGCATAGAATTGAAGAATCAGTTCCTCATTCCAATCGTAGATGTCAGAGAAAAGTTGAGCAGCCCAGCGTCATGAAGAACACTGAGGAGTAGTGCGAAGCACGGCAGAGATTCCATATCCACGTGAGGAATATGCTCATGGTAGAAAATCTTCTCCTTGTTGAACAACACTAAGGAATAGAAATTGGCTTGACTAGCAGTCCAGAAACGCCTCTTCCTAATGCGAGCAGAGTCATATGGGTTGTAATCTTCAAAGAATACGTGCTCGCCGAAGAAATAATCAGCCTTGAACTTTTTCTTGCGTGAGAATGGATCCTTTGGCTTCGGCAGAGGAGTGTCAGTGAGTTGCATCACGACTTCAGGAATCTCAATCGCAGGTTCTTTAGGCTGAGGAATTTCTGGTTCCTCCTCAGTGGCAGTTTGCGTAGTTGGTTGTTCAGCAGCAGCAGTTTCTTCAGCGCTAGTGGCTGGAATTTCCTCATGGGTAGATGCAGTGGGATGAGTTTCTTCAGAGCCCATGTGAACAGTTTGTGTGGGGGACTGAGGAATTTGTTGTAGAGGAGTGAACATTGGAGAGTTTGGATGCTGACTTTCCCAGAATTCATCACTGATGACGGGTGTGAAGCAGCCAATGTCCACATCATCATCTTCCATTTATTCAACGCCAGCCTCTTTAGCTGTGAACTGAGGCATAGGCGAGGAGATGATAAGTGTTGAAGGGATCGCATCCACTTCAATTTCTTCATCCAATGGTTCAGACGAGGCAGCAGAATGAGTTTCTTCATCAGATCCGCTGGGGATCACATATTCTTCATCAAAAGGAACAAGGTCCTTTGATGTCCTGGTTGAGATGGGAACAACATCAATCGGATGTGCAAATGAACTTGTCATAGGCTTCATTTTCTTTGGAGCTGAAGAATCTGAAGCAGCTGATGCTTTCCTTTTCTTCACTGCAGCACGCTCTGCAGCCTTGGTCTTCTTCACATCTGATGCAGATGGAAGGATTGGAGTTGAAGTTGGTGCAGGAGCAGTTGAGGAATCTGGTTGATTTTCTTCAGGCACAACTGATGCAGTTGCCCTGATTTCTTCAGTTTCTTCAGGCGCACCACAAGTGGATGCCTTTCTTCAGCGGCTGGAGTGCAGTCATCAGCCCTGGAACTCACATTTTCTTCAGCAGCCTGATTTTCATCAGCGGTGCTGGCATGTTCTACAGTCGGCTGAGCAGATGCTTCAGCCTGAGGAATTTCCTGTTGCGTTGGGGCAGCAACATTTGAAGTGAACTGTTCAGTTATCTTTACAAATCTAACTTTGGCTCCTTGCCAATCAGCATAGTAGGTTTTGAAGTCATCGCTGAGGGTTTTGATTTCAGATTGGATTTTTACAAGTTCATCAGTTGTCATAGTGACAACATTGTTCTTCAGAAATTTCTCCTTCTTGTACTATGCTTTCTTGATCTTCCTGGCCTTCTCAAATTTCCACTTTTCTTCTTGAATGAAGTGGGTTAGCATGTGACTTTGGCCAGGAGTCAGCTTGAAGTCAGGCAAGGGAGTGTTGGGGTCCTTGTGCCAATCATCAATGTAGTCGAGGATCAGCTTGGGATCCAAAAGCAGTGGCACCTCTGATCTTTTGGCTCTAGCGGCCCTGACTTGCCTGTCTCTGATGATTTCTGCAAGTTCATCATCATCAGCTTCGTCTTCATCAAACGGCACTTGGAAAGCGACTTGCTTCTTTTGAGAACTTGGGCGTGGACCTCGTACAGCAGTGGCCTTTGTATTCAGTAGTGAGGGGCCAGCTGAGGAAGTTGGTGCAGCTGAGGAACTAGCTGAGACACCTGAGGCAATGGAGATGCTGACAGTCCTTTGGCACGAAGCGAGATGCACAGGTGCTGAGGATTTGGTCGGAACAGCTGAAGGCTTCGGCGGAGGAGCTGAGGAATTTGGAGGAATAGGAGCAGCATGAGGAATTGGCCATGAGGGCTTTGATGATTCTGGCCGTGAGGGCATTGCTGAGGAACTTGGCCTTGAGGGCATTGTTGGTGAAGCACTTGGCTTGCGCGCAGGCTTCTTTGACATAGCCTTCTTTGGCTTGACATCAAAGGCCTCAGCAGAGGCAGCAGCAGCAGAGTCTTCATTAAATTTCCTCACTGGTTCTCTGGCTTGCTTAGCCAGCTTGGCTTGGTGCTTGGCCCATTCATTAGGATAGTCCTCACCTCGCTTGAGGCTGGTGGAATCAGCAATTTGGCCAGGTGCCAATGGAGCTCTTGGGCATGGACGATTGAGTGCGAATTTCTTCATATACTTAGGAATGACATATCTGTACTCCCTCCATTCTCTTGCCCATCTCCTCTCTATTTTCTGAATGCGCACTTTGCGCTCATTCTTGGTTTCCTCAGTAGGTGTGCAGTACCCAGCATATATGCCATCAGGGATCTCAAACGCTGTATTTACCTCAGGCCTCTTTCCTCCCTTCTGTGGCCTTTTACCATCAGCCATTTTCTTCAGTTGAGGAATTTGAACAATTGAATTCTCTAAAGAAGTATGCAACTTTTCTTCGAGGAACGCTGCAAATGAGTTAAGTTGATGAGAACCTAGTGATTCAGCAGCTGACATGTGTACCTGTGAACAGAGTATAGTTGCGAGGAATTTGGAGAGGTCATATGCGTTCTCAGAAGGTTTTTCAAAATGAACAGGTTTGAGGAATTTGACCAGATGAGTCTTGAAGATTTTCACTAAGCGTTCTTTGTCTTAGGTTCCAGAGTTGTATAGATCGAAGATCCACACAATTGAGGAATCTTGAAGGAAAATGATGCTTAGAGAAACGAATCAAGAACAGATGACTTGTGAGGTGTTTAGTGTGTGAAGATATGAAGAAAAACACCTTTGAAGATTTTGTAGATAATCATTCGAATCAACGAGGGCAACAAAAATAACTTTTATTTACCCTGGACGAAGAACACGACGAACTAGAGTGAGGAGATGTGAAGTTCGTCTGTGCAGATCTTCCACGCCCTAACTTGGCGGAGGAAGATGGCTACAGCGGCGGCGGAGTGAAGATGTCCGCGGTCGGCGCGAGTACGTCGGCGACGAGGTTGAGGCAGTGAAGCTCTTCCTCACCGGCGGCGATGAAGTAGTGGCGGCGCTAGGGTTTGAGAAGCTCGAGCTGGAGAGAGACGTCGAGCGGAGTAAAATAAGTGAGGAAGGGAAGGAGGGGTATTTATATCCATGGTGAAAAACTGTTCGCCCGAAGAAATTGGACGAACGTGCCCCTGACCCTTCTCATTCGCATGAAATGTGTCACCCACGTAGTGAGAGGTGGAGATCGTGTTAGATCATGGGTGAGCAGATAAGTGTATCGAGGGATGCGGAACGGTTTGAGCGGCAAAACTGAAAATTTCGATAAGATAGGTTTTAAAGTTCCGTTCGCAATTTCTTCAGCTGACAAGGACACAGTGAAGATTTTGAACGAGTTTCAAATAGAACGCACATGAAGAATTTGTGAACAGATTGGGTTGAGTATAGCATAGAGGGGAAGGGTCCGATCACATTCACTTAGCAGAAAACCAACTTGAAGAAATAGCAATAAGTGAATGCTGTAGAGCACATAAACTCATATATATATATATATATATATCCAATGAAGAAAAATGACGGAACCAGTGAAGACTATGCAAAGTTGAAGAATATGAATAATTTGAGGAATTTCAACTTTTCATGGTGGCGTGACCCACCGTATAAGAATGATGATTTCAGCCACCGCGTACAATTATCATAGGGTTCTGAGAATCAAATTCTTTGTTAATTTCTTCACACTAAGAGTGTTATTCTTCATTGATTGAAGAAAAACGTTTCTTCATGTGTTGCACATCTAAGTCATCAATTTTGCATAAGTGTTAGGATGAGTGTCCTTTTCAAAGAACATTCGAAGATTCTAGGATATTTAGCTCACACTGCAACTTGCTAAATCTCTTCTCGTCCAAGGGCTTTCTGAAGATATCGGCTAGTTGTTCTTCAGTCTTCACGTGCTCAATAGAAATGTCTCCCTTCAACACATGATCACGAAGAAAATGATGACGAATCTGAATGTGCTTTGTTTTCGAGTGCTGAACTGGGTTGTGAGCAATCTTGATGGCACTCTCATTGTCACAGAAGAGAGGCACATTCTTGATGTTGACGCCGTAGTCCTTGAGAGTTTGCTTCATCCATAGCAATTGGGCACAGCAAGAACCAGCGGCAATGTACTCAGCTTCAGCAGTAGATAGTGATACGCAGTTCTGTTTCTTCGAGGACCAACAGACCAAAGATCGTCCGAAGAAATGACATGTACCAGATGTTGACTTGCGATCCACACGATCACCAGCATGGTCAGAGTCAGAATATCCAACAAGATCAAAAGCCGAGCCCTTGGGGTACCATAATCCAAGTGTTGGTGTGTGAGCTAGATATCGAAGAATATGCTTCACAGCCTTATGGTGTGATTCCTTCGGTGCAGCTTGAAATCGGGCACACATGCAAACACTAAGCATTATATCTGGCCTAGATGCACATAAGTATAATAAGGAACCTATCATGGAGCGGTATACCTTATGATCGAAGTCAATACCATTTTCATCAGTGCACAGATGGCCATTTGTGGGCATAGGAATTTTGACGCCTTTGCAATCTTGCATGCCGAATTTCCTCAGTACATCCTTGAGGTATTTCTCCTGAGATATGAATATGCCATTGTGTTGTTGACGAATTTCAAGACCTAAGAAGAATTTCAACTCTCCCATCCTAGAAATTTGATATTCTTCACCCATCATATAGGCAAATTCATCACTATAACGTTGGTCAGTACAGCCAAAGATAATATCATCAACATATACTTGGCACACAAACAATTCACCATCATAAGATTTAGTGAAAAGAGTAGGGTCGAGTGAACTGGGTTTGAAGCCTTTCTTCATGAAGAGTTCCTTCAAAGTATCATAGCAAGCCCGTGGGGCCTGCTTGAGGCCATAGAGGGCCTTGTTGAGTCTTAAGACTTTGTCAGGATTCTTTGGATCTTCAAAACCTGGGGGTTGAGCAACATACACTTCTTCCTCAAGCTTACCATTGAGGAATGCACTTTTCACATCCATTTGATATAGAGTGATATCATGATGGTTAGCATAAGAAAGTAATATGCGAATAGCCTCAAGTCTAGCAACAGGTGCAAAAGTTTCATCGAAATCAATTCCTTCAACCTGTGTGTAGCCTTGAGCTACAAGTCGTGCCTTATTCCTCACTACAAGGACATCTTCATCTTGCTTGTTGCGGTAGATCCACTTTGTGCCGATGATATTGTGCTTGCGAGGATCTAGACATTTGACCAGTTCCCAGACATTGTTGAGCTCGAACTGATGTAATTCTTCTTGCATGGCCTGAATCCACTCAGGCTCCAGAAATGCTTCATCTACCTTAGTGGGCTCTGTAATAGAGACAAAAGCATACTGCCCACAAAAGTTAGACAAATGTGAAGCTTTTGAGCGTGTGAGAGGACCTGGCGCTTTGATGTCATTGATGATCTTTTCAACTTGCACTTCTTTTGCAATGCGAGGATGAGCTGGTTGTCGTTGAAGAATTTGGTCAGTGTTTTCTTCAGTACCATTTTCTTCAGCATTTTCTTCAGGTGCATTAGCTCGACGTTCTCCATGTTCTGGAAATGAATTCTTCAGCAGATTCTTCAGTAGGAATGACATCCTCAGTAGCCTTGAACTTGATAGTTTCCTCAGGTGCTGATTCATCTATCACAGTAGGTAGGTGCTCTCTTTGCGAGCCATTAGTTTCATCGAACCGCACATCTATAGTTTCAACAACTTTGTGAAGAATGTTGTTGAAGACTCTGTAGGTGTGCGAGTCCTTTCTGTAACCAAGCATAAAACCTTCATGTGCTTTCGGTGCAAATTTTGAGTTGTGATGAGGATCTCTAATCCAACATTTAGCACCGAAGACTTTGAAATAACTTACATTGGGTTTCTTATCAGTGAGGAGTTCATAGGCAGTCTTTTTGAAGAATTTGTGAAGATATACTCTGTTGATGATGTGACACACAGTATCAATTGCCTCAGTCCAGAAATGACGAGGCGTTTTGTATTCATCAAGCATAGTGCGAGCCATCTTAGCAAGAGTCCTGTGCTTGCGCTCCACGACGCCATTCTGCTGAGCAGTGTAAGGAGCAGATAACTCATGAGTGATACCAAGTTCATCAAGATAGTCATCGAGACCAGAATTCTTGAACTCAGTGCCATTGTCACTTCTGATGTGCTTGATCTTCACACCAAAGTTGGTCGAAGCCCTCGAGGAAAATCGTTTGAAGACTTCCTGCACTTCATGTTTGTAAGTAACAAGGTGTACCCATGTGTAACGAGAATAATCATCAACAATAATGAAGCCATCACTACAATGATTCAGGTCTATTGCAACAAAATTGTTCGTTGCAATACATACTGATTTGTGGCGATAAGTACTTATTGCCACGAAACAGCATTCGTTGGCAGCCGTTGCGACTGGACGCATGGTAATAGGTTATTGACACAAAAAAGCAACTGTGGCAATAAAGTATGCTATTGCAACAGCCATGTGGGGAGTCGCCACATGTTTTCCCGTGGCAACACTCATCTGATGCCACAATTTATTCTGTGGAGATAGCTTTAATGCAACATGTAATGAATCATGGCGACTAATAGCTCGTGGCGATAGACATTTGTGGCAACAACCTATGCCAACGACCCTCGTTTCGTGGTGCATACTGTTCGGTGGCAATAGTCAATTGTGGCAATAAACTATGGCAACAATCCTTGTTTTCATGGCATTAGGCATTTTGCCACGAACCGCTACACTTGTGGCATTAAATTATGGCAACAAATATTCCAGTCATCGTAACAGGAAATTGCAACAAACTAGTTTTGGCGGTGATAAATAGGTATCACAACAGGTGAAATGTTTGTAGCGAGAAACTATTGCGACAATTTAAATTTTCGTGGAGCTAACAAGTGGCAACCAAAAGTGGGTTGTGGCAACAGCCTATTGCAACCTAAAAAAAATACAAGCATTCAATTACAATATTCAAAATCATACATATAACATGTAGATTCATAAAATTCATAATTCTGATAGCAAATATCCATCAAATGAAACTCAAATGTAATTTAGCCATCCTAATCAACTGCCAAGACTAAATTGTTCGTGCTCTAGAGTCCACTCGAGCTAGTTCTTTGGATCCTGCAATCAAGAAATTAAAAAAATAGTTCTAGTTAATGATTCCAACATAACATATGCCATACAATTATTCCAGCCCCATTGTTAAAAGGAACTGTCGCCAGACTAGGGGATCAGAACAGTTTTACAAGTGTAAATGTCTAAAGCATAAGCACAAGTACATGTACTAAAATCTTTCACTATTGATTTAAGTTGTGGCTCAATCTATAGTTTCAGTTAAGTTCATGTCCCTAGCTAGCACACTCATTTTTTTAAGTTGTGACTCGATGCAGCAACAATGCATGGTGAAAGAGAAGACGCGGCTAGCTAATTATGAAGGCCAATCACATGCTCACTTGAAAGTGGACCATGAGTTTCAGGTTCTTTGTTTTCAACATCTTAAACGTGCTTTGTCCTAAAAACGAAAAGAACAATTATAGGTGCGGTAACCACTGTCAATTGCTTTGGATTCATGCAAAAAAAGTCTGGGCAAACATAGAACCACGCCTCATGGTGAAAAGTAAACATATTGCATGTCAAAAGACAAAGTTGTACTAGAGGAGCGTCAATTAATTTGGATTGGAGGAGCAGATATAATGTTACCTTGAACTTATCCGCAGAACCAGCTTCTGCATAAGCCTCAACAGCTTTGGAGGCAGGTTCTTGTAGACCAAGGACTGGGCAACGAGGGTCGTCAGCACCTGCATCGTAATCTATAAATGAAGCTCCAGCCGCAAGAAAAATGCTGAATTAACATTAATTTTTAAATGAAGGGTTAACAACAGTTCTGGCTCAACCATAAAATCATAAAACAAAAATATATACTGAACACTGGAAGCCCAGCCCTGACAAGAGCTCATTGAACTCATAAAAGAGAAGTGAGATACTTTTTAATATGTTGGGTCGTGCAATAACTATTGGACGAAGCAGAAGCACTCAATAAGAAATATGATTGGTTTTACCATTTAGGAGGAGTGGACATGGTGCAATCAGAGGAACTGAGTAGGGAGCATCAAACTGTTAAGCCATAGAAGGTGCTATCTTGTCCCAAACCTGGTAAAAATATGTCAATACACGATCGTCAAACATTTACAATGGAACAATCAGAAATAAATGTCAAATAAATCAGATAGTCACCTTTTTCACAACCTCTGCATCTATTTCACTCTTCCCTGAATCAATTCTTGCTTCTACAGGAAAGACAAAACAACATAGATACTTATATGTAAATGTTCTGAACTGATACAATATATTCAGCTGTGATCTATATTTTTCAATGGTGTGTGCCCAATCTTAAAGAGGATGCATGGTATCTAACCTTCAAATAAATGCTTAATGCTATCAACTCTAGCTTGCCACATGTCATTATCTACTGCCCATTGAAATCCCTGTAGCCACCACAAAGAGCAGTGCTTTACTTACATGGGACAAATCACAAAACTATGTGCACCCATAAATTACTGCTGTGTGTACCTGAACACCAATTATTGGAAGAACAACATTGTACCGTGTATCCACAAAAGCAGCAAAGCATGCATGCATTCCTGTATTCAGCTCCAAATAAAAAGGATAAATTTTCTAAAAGTGAAGTCTATGTATTAATTCAGTATCATGATGCAATCATGATCTATAATACCTCCGAGTGATTAACCCGCAATCCCTATCCTAGAGGTATCGACATCGTCCCTTGCACTAACATAATCTCCAAGCTTTATCAAGTCCCACACCTGCACATGTTCCTCACTCAGTATCGCAAAAAAACAGGCACAACATGTTTTGAAGTATGATATACCAGGTCATACCATAGAAGACAATCATAAGGAGAGAACCAGACCAAAAGAATAAATCCAGAATTCAACTGAAGTGCCAACCCAGATAGTGTAGTTATGGCACCAGTACAGCTGGACTAACACCAAAAACAGTGGTAATCCAGAGCTAATACTTAATCAGAAATAATTCCAATACAATCCCTTGTTAACCTTCTCAAGCTGCCTCCGCAAGGCCGCTCTGTAACTCATCAAGATATCACCACCACTATGTGCTAGCTTTGCTTCCTTTCGTAGGATTCAAGAACAGATTCACATACATCTCTCATCATTTTAAGTGCAGCTGGCTTATCAGTCACATTATTAAAGCCTAACTTCTCAATGAGCTGCTACAAAGACAACACGCCGGCAATAGCAGATATTCTTCATACCATTGTTGCTTCACAAATAAAATAAATATTGGTACTTTTTGGTTTGATTAGTACTCATACGCATACAGTTGCAGAATTATGTAGAGCAGACGTGAATACTAACATCTCATATTGAACTCCTCGTGGCCTTCTAGCTCTGGGTGTGACCATCACGATCACCCATCGTCTTCATCATCCGACATCTTCACAATAAAATCAGAGTAAGAAACATTGTAGTCGTGAACTACATTATGCGAAATTATCAAAAACAAGAGATACTACATTAGCAGTGCATGGCTCCTCCATGGCCGCCCGGAGGAGGGGAGCCAGGTGACGCCCGCTGGCTCGACTTCGCCCAAATGTAGACGCCGCCAAGGGAGGGCGCACTGGCCGGGGTTCACGGTGGGCAGCACGGGGAGCGGGGCGCTGCCGAGGGATGTCGCCCTGTGACGCAGTGGACGAGGCGAGCGGGCGGCGCGCTCGCGAGTATCCCGCAACGGACGAGGGGCGGCGGCCGTGGGCCGGGGTCTCCGGCAGCGGGCGAGAGCGACGACCTCTGACAGCGGGCGGGATCGCGCGGGTGTTGGGCAGCCGACGGGGCGTGCGGCGGCGAGCGGGCATGGCCGAGGACACGGAGACGCGGCCCGCATCGGAGGGTCCGGAGGAGAGGGAGGAGGGCGAGATCAAGGACGACGACTCCTCGTCGGCGGCACCGCGCGGCACGCTGGGCAAACGCCGCATCCGCTGGACGACGCTAGGATTTCTGGACGTTCTAGGATGGGAGGAGATCGGGAGAAAGAACAACCTGAACCAGGGACGAGAGCTCCAGATCTAATCGCCGGTGAAGACGCGTGTGATTTGGTTTAGAATAGTAATCGTGGGTCGTTAGGAAGGGTCTTTAGCGGCAAGATAAATACTCTAATTTTTTGGTGGGAACACAAAATATTGGCGCAAACTACAGTAAACCAAAATTATGTGGTGGGAAAATAATTTTTTTGGAGGGAATGTTTAGAATAATGAAATAAGTTGGAAAAAATAATATTTCAAAGCAATATGAGATATATATGTTGCTAAATCGTCTCACGATCGTCATCTTCCCTCCGAACTAGATCGCGAGATTCCTGATGAAATCGTCCCACGTCCGTCATCTTCCCTAAGTCCGGCGGTAGGCGGCATGCGGGAAGCCCGCATCCATGGCCGGTGGAGAGGCTCGAGCTCGCGGGCGAAGGTCGGGTAGAGAGACAACGGAACTGCTTGGTCAGCACCGAGGATGGAGGAAGCGGGCGACGGGAGCCATGGCCGACCAGGAGTGGCGTGCAAGGTCAAAGGGGCGGCTCACCAGCCGGGGCTTGCCGCCCGGGTCAGGACGGCACGAGCTGCAGCCTGGTAGGGGTGGCCATCGCGCAAAAGTAGGGTCGCGACCGGTGCTAGCGCGTTGTCGCCGGACGACCCGGTTGTAGGTACAACCAGGTTTGCACTACAATTTCAAGAATCATCAGCAAAAACTTGGCTAGTTTTGAACTACAACTCACAGAAACCTCATGTGGCCCTCGCTTTAAAACTACTAGGTAATACTCTTGCCTTGGAACACAAGTACAAATGGGATGGGTTGGTGAGACGGTCGATCTATATCAGTCTCGATCTCACATTTTGATCTTGAGATGGGGTGATCTCAACATCTTTCATCTTACCAAATAGTCCATGGAGGGTTCCTCCGTGCCAGAGTAGGTCCAACATAATCATGTCATTTTTGTTTCAACGAAAAACATAAAAATTCAACTATGTATATTAACAACCAATCCAATTTCGTTTTGAGATCTGTTGTGTTAGCAACGTGTTGTTTCATCATGGATCTACAATTGTGTATCTTTGTTTACTCCCTAGTTGCCATGACAAAATTGAAACTTGGGATATATGTCAAATATTTGTGCCCTTGGCCGTCAGATCCGTCCTGCATCGGATACACGCATGAGGGGGTGAAGGGGCCTTGGCGACGCTGCCGCTGGCCCGGCTTCACCCGGTCACGCCCTCTGGCAGCGACAGGGGAGGGGAGGAGCAGACGGCAGGGCACTGGGAGGTCTCTAGGGATCCCTCCCGTCGTCGTCCGCAGCTCGCGCCACCTGGTGCTTGGGACCACGGATCCGGTGAGATAGCCGCCGCTACCAAGACCCAGCACACCCCACCACCGGAGGCCACATCCGTGTCATCCACCTCCCAACGTAACCGCTAGGAAGCCGGATCGCGCTGTCGCGACCCACCGCATCGCGACACCCTTATCCGTCAGATCCGTCCGGCATCGGATCCATCCACAAGGGGGTGAAGTAGCCCTGCCGCCGACGTCCTTGTTGGAATATCATGGTTTAGTTGCTATATCCACTTCTACTCGTATAATTGATGCTACTGTTGTAGTTTAATTTAAAAAAATCATCAAATTTGAAAAGAGTTCTTCAAATTTTATAAAAAGTTAATCAATTTTAAAAAGTTCATTTATCTCGAAAAAATTTCATTCGTTTTTTAAAAAAGTTCATCAAATTTTTAAAAAGGTTCATTTATTTTTTTAAAGTTCACAAATTAGAAAAAAAATCATCAATTCTGAAAAAATCTTCACGAATTTGAGTAAAAGTTGTTGGATTTTAAAAAAAAGATTCATCAGTTTTAAAAAAAGTTCATAAATTTGAAAGGAATCCGCACATTTAGGAAAAATGATAAAGGAAGAAAAAACAGAAATACAGAATAAAAACGGCAGGAGAAAAAACACGAAATAACAGAACAAATAAAAGAAGTAAAAAAAAGCATGTATATCACAACCGATGGGATAGCCTAGTGGTTTGTGTTCTTTTCTTTTGTACGGAGATATCATCGGATCGATCTTGTCAGCTGCACTTTTTCGTGAGTTTGACAAAAAGAAATACAAAATTATACAACTATGACCGGATTGATCCTGTCAGCTGCACTTTTTTTGTGATTTTGATGAAAAGAAATACAAACTTATACAAAATTATAATACAAAAAAAATAGATACAAAAAAACGCAGCGGACCAAAGTATACAAACATATACGTCTGCTATTTCAAACAAACGACGCAATGGAGCAAAGGCAACTTGAGGAACGGGCGCACTCTGCGCTTCTGCGCTGGGCCGGCCCATGTAAGGTGAGCCCTTCCTCGAGCGCAGTTAACTGCTCGGTCGGTCCCCCCTCGACGGTTGACTTTTCCAAAAAAAAGAAAAAAAAAGAGAAAAAACCGCAAAAAGATAAAAAATAGTGATTTTAAAAAGTTCACGTTTTTTTAAAAAAATGTTCACGAAACTGAAAAAAAGTTCACCAATTTTGAAAAATGTTCATCGAAATATAAAAAATTTATCAAATTTGAACAAAATGTCATCTAATTTTTTTAAAAAAAATTCAATTATTTCCAAAAAAAGTTCATTGAATTTTAAATAAAGTTCATCAATTTGTAAAAAAGTTCACAGAAAATGAAAAAAGTTAATTATGTTTAAGAAATGTTCGTTCTTTTTTGGAAAAATAAACAACAATATGAAACAAAAGAAAAAGGAAATAAAAACCAAACTAAACTAAACCAGGAAGAATTAAAAAAAACCCGGCTTCAGCGAACTGAATAAAGAATAAGACGTCCAAAACGGGGAATACGGCGCACAAGCAGTGAAGTACTCCAATTGGTTGCGCAGGTAGTGGCGGAAGAAAGAGAAGTCTCGAGTTCGAATCTTCATGTCGTACTTTTTTGGAAATTAACTGAAAATGACATAAACATGTAAAAATGGGCTGGCCCATGAAGGAGCGACGGGTGTGCGCCTATGACTGTAATGGGCGACGTTTAGGGAATGTCGGTTCTTGCGCGTTTTTCAATCCCTTTTATTTTACCGAAGTTTTGCAATTAACTTATGGTATAAAAGAATATATATGCCTCCCGTAAGTACTAAGAACTAACTCATGTAGTGGCGTAGCGGTCAGAGTGCTTGAGCAGTAAGCGGCCTCTCCAGGTTCAAATCCCAGCAGGAGCACTTGCCTTTGTTTTTTGTAAATTTTCTTTTTTGGGAAGACTCCTTTTTGGCAAATAGGGGATATACATGTTATTAAATAGTAAAAACTAAGGGTTTTTTCGTAAAAGAACATGCCATGTTAGCACCTAACAGGCGGGCCCCAATGGTCAGATACATCATCAATACGCTGTTATACGCAGTTTAGATCATTTCGTAACAGACTACCCCAGACATGATACTGACACATAAAAATTACAAAAAGTGGTACCAATCTGCATGTACTGCCCCAGTTGTGATACTTCCATTCAATTAACTCACTAAGAATTAACTCATGTCGTGGCGCAGCGGTTAGAGTGCTTGAGCCGTAAGCGGCCTCTCTAGGTTCAAATCCCGGCAGGAGTACTTGCGTTTGGTTTTTGTAAATTTTCTTCTTTGGGAAGACTCTTTTTTGGCAAGTAGGGGATATACATGTTATTAAATAGTAAAAACTAAGGGGGTTTTTTCCCCGTAAAAGAACATGCCATGTTAGCACCTAACAGGCGGGCCCCAATGGTCAGATACATCACCAATACGCTGTTATACGCAATTTAGATCATTTCGTAACAGACTGCCCCAAACATGATACTGACACGTAAAAATTACAAAAAGTGGTACCAATCTGCACGTACTGCCCCAGTTGTGATACTTCCATGCAAATCCAGATAAGTTAGACGGATCAACTGGAGGTCCCTTTGCAGCAACCCATGTAGTTTTGGGGTACTGCTCAGGCTTCCAATATGTACCATCAGCATTGAGTTTCCTCTCAAAGGCGATACCCTCTTTCCTAGGGTTCCTGTTGAGGATCTGCTTTTTAAGCACATCACAAAGAGCCTGATGCCCTTTGAGGCTTTTGTACATGCTTGTCGTGTACAATTCCTTCAGCCCTGCATTTGTCAGTGATACTAGCAATGTCCTCAGATGAGGAATTAGTGATGGCAGAGGCATGTGAAGAATTTGAAACATTAGCAGCATTTGAACATTCAGGTGAAGAATTAGCAGATTCGCGTTCAATGCACTTCAAGCATGGAGGAACAAATTCTTCCTGAGATGCACTGATTTGTTGAGCAAGTAATGAATCGCGCTCCTTTTGAAGATCTTCATAACTCACTCTTAGCTTCTCAAGGTCTTGCTTTCTTTGAAGAAATTCATAAGAAAGCTTCTCATGATCCGATAAGAGAGTGTTATGATGACTTTGAAGTTTGTCAAGCTTGGACTGAAGTCTCTGAAGATTTTCAGTCAAAGTTTCAATGCGATCCATTTCTTCACCCAACATATCATCACTTTTATTTAGCATGTTTTGAACCTTTTCTAAAGCCCTTTGTTGTTTTATAGCAATCTTAGCAAGTTTAGAATAGCTGGGCTTAAAGTTTTCATCAGATTCATTCTCACTTGATTCAGAGGAGGTATATTTGAGTACCTTGGCACCCTTTGCCATGAAGCAATAGGTGGGAGTGTAGTCATCATCGCCTTCATCAGCCTTGTTGGTGTTGGAAATATGCCCTAGAGGCAATAATAAATTGGTTATTATTATATTTCCTTGTTCATGATAATCGTTTATTATCCATGCTAGAATTGTATTGATAGGAAACTCAGGTACATGTGTGGATACATAAACAACACCATGTCCCTAGTAAGCCTCTAGTTGACTAGCTCGTTGATCAATAAGATGGTTACGGTTTCCTGACCATGGACATTGGATGTCGTTGATAACGGGATCACATCATTAGGAGAATGATGTGATGGACAAGACCCAATCCTAAGCCTAGCACAAGATCGTGTAGTTCGTTTGCTAAAGCTTTTCTAATGTCAAGTATCATTTCCTTAGACCATGAGATTGTGCAACTCCCGGATACCGTAGGAGTACTTTGGGTGTGCCAATGTCACAATGTAACTGGGTGGCTATAAAGGTACACTACAGGTATCTCCGAAAGTGTCTGTTGGGTTGGCACGAATCGAGACTGGGATTTGTCACTCCGTGTAACCGGAGAGGTATCTCTGGGCCCACTCGGCAGGACATCATCATAATGTGCACAATGTGACCAAGGAGTTTATCACGGGATGATGTGTTACGGAACGAGTAAAGAGACTTGCCGGTAACGAGATTGAACAAGGTATCGGATACCGATGATCGAATCTCGGGCAAGTACAATACCGCTGGACAAAGGGAATTGTATACGGGATTGATTGAATCCTCGACATCGTGGTTCATTCGATGAGATCATCGTGGAACATGTGGGAGCCAACATGGGTATCCAGATCCTGCTATTAGTTATTGGCCGGAGAGTTGTCTCGGTCATGTCTGCATGGTTCCCGAACCCGTAGGGTCTACACACTTAAGGTTCGGTGACGCTAGAGTTGTTATGGGAAATAGTATGTGGTTACCAAAGGTTGTTCGAAGTCCCGGATGAGATCCCGGACGTCACGAGGAGTTCCGGAATGGTCCGGAGGTAAAGATTTATATATGGAAAGTTGTTGTTCGGGTTTCGGGAAAAGTTTGGTTTTTTCCGGTATTGTACCGGGAAGCTTCCGGAAGGTTCCGGAGGATTCCGGAGGGGTCCGGAGGTCCGTAAAATGTTCCACCACGTCCAATATAGCATCATGGGCTGTAGGGGGGCGCCCTAACCTTAATGGGCCAAGGGCACCAGCCCCCCCCCCAAGGCCCATGCGCATGGGAGAGGGGAAACCCTAAAGGGGAGGGCCTCCACTTGACTTGGGAGGCACTCCTCCCCCCCTTGGCCGCCGCCCCCAACCCTAGATGGGATCTAGGGGGGCCGGCCCCCTCTCCCCCCACCTATAAATAGTGGAGGGGTGGGAGGGCGGCCACACC
Source organism: Triticum urartu (assembly GCF_003073215.2). Lineage (NCBI taxonomy): Eukaryota > Viridiplantae > Streptophyta > Magnoliopsida > Poales > Poaceae > Triticum > Triticum urartu. The sequence continues at coordinate 69,002,324 of NC_053026.1, forward strand.
CTTGAACCTGGCACAACCCTCCCTCCTCCTACCTTCTCCTCCTCCTCCATGGTGCTTGGCGAAGCCCTGCCGGAGAACCACAAGCTCCTCCACCACCACGTCGTCGTGCTGTTGGACTTCTTCCTCAACCTTTCCCTCCTCCTTGCTGGATCAAGGCATGGGAGACGTCTCCATTCCATATGTGTGTTGAACGCGGAGGTGTCGTCCGTTCGGCGCTAGGATCATCGGTGATTTGGATCACGACGAGTACGACTCCATCAACCCAGTTCACTTGAACGCTTCCGCTTAGCGATCTACAAGGGTATGTAGATGCACTCTCCTTCCCCTCATTGCTAAATTACTCCATAGATTGATCTTGGTGATGCGTAGAAAATTTTAAATTTCTGCTACGATCCCCAACAGTGGCATCATGAGCTAGGTCCATGCGTAGTTTCTATGCACGAGTAGAACACAAGTTGGTGTGGGCATCGATTTTGTCAATTTACTTGCCGTTACTAGTCTTATCTTGATTCGGCGGCATCGTGGGATGAAGCGGCCCGTACCGACCTTACACGTACTCTTACGTGAGACTGGTTCCACCGACTGACATGCACTAGTTGCATAAGGTGGCTAGCGGGTGTCTGTCTCTCCCACTTTAGTCGGATCGAATTCGATGAAAAGGGTCCTTATGAAGGGTAAATAGAAATTGGCATATCACGTTGTGGTTTTGGCATAGGTAAGAAACGTTCTTGCTAGAAACCTATAGCAGCCACGTAAAAACTTGCAACAACAATTAGAGGACGTCTAATTTGTTTTTGCAGCATATGCCTTGCGATGTGATATGGCCAAAAGGATGTGATGAATGATATATGTGATGTATGAGATTGATCATGTTCTTGTAATAGGAATCACAACTTGCATGTCGATGAGTATGACAACTGGCAGGAGCCATAGGAGTTGTCTTAATTTATTTATGACCTGCGTGTCAACTTAAACGTCATGTAATTACTTTAATTTATTGCTAAAGCATTAGCCATAGTAGTAGAAGTAATAGATGACGAGACAACTTCAAGAAGACACGATGATGGAGATCATGATGATGGAGATCATGGTGTCATGCCGGTGACAACGATGATCATGGAGCCCCTAAGATGGAGATCAAAAGGAGCAAAATGATATTGGCCATATCATGTCACTATTTGATTGCATGTGATGTTTATCATGTTTTACATCTTATTTGCTTAGAACGACGGTAGCTTAAATAAGATAGTCCCTCGTAATAATTTCAAGAAAGTGTTCTCCCTAACTGTGCACCGTTGCGAAGGTTCGTTGTTTCGAAGCACCATGTGATGATCGGGTGTGATCGATTCTAACGTTCGAATACAACGGGTGTAAGCCAGATTTACACACGCAATACACATAGGTTGACTTGACGAGCCTAGCATGTACAGACATGGCCTCGGAACACGGAAGACCGAAAGGTCGAACATGAGTCGTATAGAAGATACGATCAACATGAGATGTTCACCGTTGATGACTAGTCCGTCTCACGTGATGATCGGACACGGCCTAGTCGATTCGGATCATGTTTCACTTAGATGACTAGAGGGATGTCTATCTGAGTGGTAGTTCATTAAATAATTTGATTAGATGAACTCAATTATCATGAACATAGTCTAAATTGTCTTTGCAAATATGTTGTAGATAAATAGCTCACGTTGTAGCTCCCTGTTTCAATACGTTCCTAGAGAAAGACTTTTCTCCCCGGACAGATCTTCATCTTCGGCGGCTTCGCTCTGCGGGCCAATTTGCTCGGCCACCTGGAGTAGATCGAAAGCTACGCCCCTGGCCATCAAGTCAGGTTTGGAAGCTTAAACTACACGGCTGACATCCGCGGAGACTTGATCTTCGACGGGTTCGAGCCACGGCCAAGCGCGCCGCACTATCTCGAGGGGTATGATCTAGCTCTGCCTCCGGACAGTGTCCTGGAGGCCGCACACGCATCGGTTCCGACCCCTAACTCGGAGCCTATTGCGCCAATCGAGGATGAGCGGTTGGACGTCACCTCGGGGGCTTCGATCTCAAAGGCGATCGAGCCGAACGCTAGCCCCGCACTCTGCATGATCCGTGACTCTGAGGATCCGGACTCCTTTCCGAACTCCGAACCCCCCGCGCCCCTGCCGATCGAATCCAATTGGGCGCCGATAATGGAGTTCACCGCCGCAGACATCTTTCAGCACTCGCCTTGTGGCGATATCCTGAACTCTCTCAAGTCTCTCCTTATCAGGAGAGCCCTGGACGAACTACGGTCAGCGAGGATGGGATACGAACGATGAAGAAATTCAAAGCCCATCCACCACCCACTTGGTAGCCACTGTCGACAATTTAAACGACGTGCTCAACTTCGACTCTGGAGACATCGACAACATGGATGACGATGCAGGAGATACCGACGAACCAACGCCCATAGGGCATTGGACAGCCACCTCATCTCACGATGTGTACATGGTGGATACCCCTAAAGGAAGTGACAACGAGGAAAAGGGGGATGGGACGGGAGATCAACCCCCCGAAAAGCAATCAAAGCGTCGGCGTAAACGCTTCATTGCATTTATACGCGGCACCGCGTCAAGGAATTGCTGCACCAAGCTGAAATAACTCTTCGGCTCCGATCTCCCCTGCCAGTGGACGCTCTGGATTGTGAAACTGCGACCAGAAAAGCTTTTTCACTTCGCGATCTTTCTGATCTCGAAAGTGTTCGGTCGCATCAGCAGCACTCGCTGCCAAATCCAGATAGGTATCCTCCACACTCCACATCCGGTCCAACGGAGCAAACTTCGGATCACAAAATTTTCTTCGCAGCATAAAGGGCTTTCCAACCACAATCTGTTCGGCCTGACGCAGCTCCTCCTTCGCAGCTCTCATTGCAGAGCGTGCGTCCTTGGCATTGGCAACGGCCTTCTCTAGGTCCGTCTGTTTTGCCTGGTCTTCTTTTTCAAGAAGTCTGCAACGGTCTGGAGTGCTTTTTTAACTTTTCGGCCATCTCGGCCATCTCTTCCTTGCTTCGACAATGAGCAGCCTGTTCGGCTCTCAGCTCTTCAAGGGCTTTCCTGGTGGCCGCAACACTTTCGCTGGCTTGTTCTTTAGCTCAGGCAAGTTCTGCCCTAAGACTCTCCACGGCGGCCGCACCATCTGCGTCAAAGCACATACATCGTAAGACACAGGCATAAAACTGTTCTTACCTGATGCCGCCCGAGGAATTACATACCTTGATCCTCATCAAGCCGCTTATTAACAAGCGTGATGTCGGCATCTGCCACGTCCAGTTGCCGCTTTAGTTCGGCAAAATCATCAGTTCGGCTCGATTCCGGACACCCTGCTGCCTACATTCAAAGGCGACATCTTAGACCTGGGATTATGATCCTCCGCGTGCCGTCATTTCTTGACGACACGCAGAGTCTCAGGGGCTACTATCTACACAGGGCGCATCTTATTCATGTGCAACTGACAAAAGTATACATTATCTAATGTACCTCGAAACCCGTCAGTAAACTTTTGACGGCCTCATATAATCCGCTCTCTACGGATGAAATCCTTTCAATCACCGTGCCCATCAATGCGCGGTGCTCCTCTGAGATAGAAGCTCGCCCCAACAGAATCTTTAGCTCCTCCGGCCGAGCACCAGATGGTGCCGGGCTCGTCCCATGACCTCTTTCGAAGGCTGGACGCGGAGAACCTCGGGGGGCCGCATAGCCACCTTCCGCCCCTGCCGGATTTGGAGAAACCCTCCGCGACGACACCTCAGGGTCGCCCGCCTCGCTAGGCGGCACGGCAGGGGGAGGCGTCCCGCTCTCCATCATCTCCAGAAGGAGATCCCCCGAAGACGAGCTCTGCTGAGAAGGGTTGAGGTCCGAGCTACAAGATAAAGGTTTGGTTAATCTTCTCAGATATAAATCAAGGATTTCCCTCATCCCTCAAAAGGAAAATCTTTTCTCCACTTACGGCTCGCTGGAGGGCTGATCCCCTTGAGGGCATAGTCCGGCCGAGGAACTCCCCGCCGTCGGACCCTCTAACAAGGATTTTCTCCCCCGTTTCGAGGCCATGGTTTCCGGGTCGTCAGAGGCGGCTCTCTTCTTCCCCTTAGGAGAGGAATTTTCGGTTCCTCCCTTCGGAGCAGCCTCCTTCGAGGAGGCCATAGCTTCCTTGTCCTCCCCTTCCAAAGGCATTATCTCCAGCATCCTGACCAGCACGGGATCCGGCCTGGTTTCAGGAAGGGGAGCCAGACACCTGATCAGCTTTGCCTTCACTATCAACTCCTGTTTAAAAGGACGGCTCTTTTAGGGGCAAGTTTATGACAATTATACGGATAGAAGGTCCGGGCACAAGGTTGCTTACTTGAGTATCCGGGCGATTGCAGCTTCGGCCTACGTCCTCGGTGAAATCCGGACACATCTCTTGTGATCCGAAGAACAGTCTATACATCTCCGCGGGCGTTGCGCCCATAAAGTTCTGGAGAGCTCGCGGTCCCTCTGGATTAAACTCCCACAGGCAAAGGGGGCGACGTTTGCCGGGCAATATTCGGCGAATCAGCTTGACCTGCGTCACCTTGACCAAGCTGAGGTCTCCTTCCAAGAGATCCTTAATTCGGCCCTGTAACAAGGGCACGTCTTTGGGCAAACCCCAATCTAACCCTCTGTTAACCCATGACGCTAGCCGTGGTGGGGGACCCGAGCGAAAGGCAGGAAGCGCCACCCAGTTGGTGCTCCGGGGAGTGGTGATATAAAACCACTCTCGTTGCCACAAGCCTAGCTCCTCTTTAAAAGAGCCCTCGGGCCATGGAGCATCAGCATTTTTGCTTATAACAGCGCCTCCGCACTCTGCGTGCCGTCCCTTGATCATCTTCGGCTCCACTTTGAAAGTCTTGAGCCATAATCCGAAGTGAGGGGTAACATGGAGGAACGCTTCGCATACAACGATAAACGAGGAGATATGGAGGATAGACTCTGGAGCTAAGTCGTGAAATTCCAGCCCATAATAAAATAGTAGTCCCTCACAAAGGGATCCATCGGGAAGCCTAACCCCCGAAGGAAGTGAGACACGAACACTACGCTCTCACCGGGCTGGGGACTGGGGATAGCCTGGCTTTGAGCAGGCAACCTGTGCGAAATTTCGGCGGTCAAGAACTTAGCCTCTCTCAACTTTAGCACGTCCTCCTCTGTGACGGAGGAGGGCATCCATCGACCTTGAAGGTCGGAACCGGACATTGTCGAAGGTCTGAGACGCCCGGAATCTGGAGCATAGGGTGTTGGAACTCGAGGCGACGGGCGAACTTGTTTTGGGATTGGAGAAAAGGAGTAAGGCCCTGGTCTCTTTACAAGAGGTTGAATACCAGGAGCCCTCCCCGTAACCATTTGGGACTCGCCTTTAATCGAGAAAACATGCTAACGGGCACGATTGGGTTACCCACGTCCGTATTGATGAGAATCCCGTAAAAGGGGGGTACACGATATCTGCTTTGACAAGACGTGCCAAGGAAACCGCCTCGCAAAACACGCTGAGGTGGAAAAGTGAAAATGATTCGAGTGAAGGACTTGGCTATAGTGTGATGACGCACTGCGGGATACGTCAGCAGATTTGATTTGTGTTAATATTATTCTCTCTATGGCAATATGTGGAAGCTTATTTTGCAGAGCCGGACACTACTCTTGGTGTTTACAATCTGCTATGAAGGACTTGGAGGAGGAACCCGCCTTGCAATGCCGAAGACAATTTGCGCGTCGGACTCGTCGTCATTGAAGCCTGGTTCAGGGGCTACTGAGGGTGTCCTGGATTAGGGGGTGTTCGGGTAGCCGGAGTATACCTTCAGCCGGACTCCTGGACTATGAAGATACAAGATTGAAGACTTCGTCCCGTGTCCGGATGGGACTTTCCTTGGCGTGTAAGACAAGCTTGGCGATGCGGATATTCAAGATCTCCTACCATTGTAACCGACTCTATGTAACCCTAACCCTATCCGGTGTCTATATAAACCGGAGGGTTGTAGTCCGTAGGCAATCAACTCCATATACAACAATCATACCGTAGGCTAGCTTCTAGGGTTTAGCCTCCTTGATCTCGTGGTAGATCTACTCTTGTACTACCCATATCATCAATATTAATCAAGCAGGACGTAGGGTTTCACCTCCATCAAGAGGGCGCGGACCTGGGTAAAACATCGTGTTCCCTGCCTCCTGTTACCATCCGACCTAGACGCACAGTTCGGGACCCCCTACCCGAGATCCGCCAGTTTTGACACCGACAAATACCTTTCATGGTCATGCACCCTATGTGAATGGTTCATTGAATCTCAGTCGTGGTAATACACATGTTCACGCCAAAAGATGTAGAGTTAATAATGATAGTACCACTTTCTTGTGGCACTGCCGCTTAGGTCATATTGGCGTAAGATGCATGAAGAAACTCCATGTCGATGGATGTTTGGAGTCACTTGATTTTGAATCACTTGACACATGCGAACCATGCCTCATGAGCAGGATGACTAGGACCCCGTTTTCAGGTACAATGAAACGGGCAAGTGACTTGTTGGAAATCATACATGCTGAGGCGTGTGATCCAATGAGAAATTGAAGCGTGCGGTGGACATCGCTATTTTCTCATCTTCACTGACAATTTGAGTAGATATAGGTATATTTACTTAATGAAGCACAAGTCTGAAACGTTTGAAAAGTTCAAGCGATTTCAGAGTGAAGTTAAGAATCATCATAACAAGAAGATCAAATTCCTATGATCTGATCAATGAGAATTTTTGAGTTATGAGTTTGGCAAACACTTAAGACATTGTGGAATTGTTTCACAGTTGAAGCCACCTGGAACACCACAGGGTAATGATGTGTCCGAACATCGTAATCGAACCCTATGAGATATGGTGCGATCTATGATGTCTCTTGCCGATCTACCGTTTTCATTTTGAGGTTATGCGTTAGAGATAGCTGCATTCACTTTAGATAGGGCACCATCTAAGTCCGTTGAGACGACGTCGAACATTGGTTTGGCAAGAAACCAAAAATTGTCATTTCTTAATGTTTGGGGCTGCGATGCTTAAGGCTTCAGCTGGAGAAGCTTGAACCCAAAGTGGACAAACACATCTTCATAGGATACCCAAAGGTGACAGTTGGGTACACCTTCTATCTCAGATCCGAGGGAAAATTGTTTGTCGCCAAGAACGGGTCCTTTCTCGAGAAGGAGTTTCTCTCGAAAGAATTGAGTGGGAGGAAGATAGAACTTGATGAGGTTGTCGAACCTTTGTTTCAACTAGAGAGTGATGCAACACAGAAAGATGTTTCCTGTGGCGCCTACGTCTGTTGAAGAGGAAGTTAATGATAGTGATCATGAAGCTTCGGATCAAGTTGCTATCAAACCTCTTAGGTCGACAAGGATATGTACTACTCCTGAGTGGTACGGTAATTCCTGTCTTAGATATAATGTTGTTAGACAACAATGAACCTATGAGCTATGGAGAAGCGATGGTGGGACCGTATTTCGACAAATGGTTAGAAGCCATGAAATCCGAGATAGGATCCATGTATCAGAACAAAGTATGGACTTTGGTGGATTTGCCCGATGATCGGCAAGCCATTGAGATAAATGGATCTTTAAGAAGAAGACGGACGTGGGCGGTAATGTTACCGTCTATGAAGCTCGACTTGTGGGAAAGAGTCTTTTCACAAGTTCAAGGAGTTGACTACGATGAGAATTTCTCACCCATAGCGATGCTTAAGTCCGTCGGAATCATGTTAGCATTAGCTGTATTTTTCGATTACGAAATCTTATAGATGGATGTCAAAACAAGTTTTCTTACCAGTTTTCGTAAGAAAAGTTGTATGTGATACAATCAAAGGTTTTGTCGATCCTAAGGATGCTAAAAGGTATGCTAGCTCCAGCAATCCTTCTATGGACTAAAGCAAGCATCTCGGAGTCAGAATACATGCTTTGATAGAGTGATCAAAGCTTTTAGGTTTATACAATGTTTGCTAGAAACTTGTATTTACAAGAAAGTGAGTGGGAGCACTACAACATTTCTGATAAGTATATGTGGATGACATACTGTTGATCCGAAATAATGTAGAATTTCTGGAAAGCATAAACGGTTGTTTGAAGAGGGTTTTTCAAAGGAAGACCTGGATAAAGCTGCTTACATATTAGGCATCAAGATTGAGGGAGTCCTGGATTAGGGGGTGTTCGGGTAGCCGGACTATACCTTCAGCCGGACTCCTGGACTATGAAGATACAAGATTGAAGACTTCGTCCCGTGTCCGGATGGGACTTTCCTTGGCGTGGAAGGCAAGCTTGGCGATGTGGATATTCAAGATCTCCTACCATTGTAACCGACTCTATGTAACCCTAACCCTATCCGGTGTCTATATAAACCGGAGGGTTGTAGTCCGTAGGCAATCAACTCCATACACAACAATCATACCATAGTCTAGCTTCTAGGGTTTAGCCTCCTTGATCTCGTGGTAGATCTACTCTTGTACTACCCATATCATCAATATTAATCAAGCAGGACGTAGGGTTTTACCTCCATCAAGAGAGCCCGAACCTGGGTAAAACATCGTGTTCCCTGCCTCCTGTTACCATTCGGCCTAGACGCACAGTTCGGGACCCCCTACCCGAGATCCGTCGGTTTTGACACCGACATTGGTGCTTTCATTGAGAGTTCCTCTGTGTCGTCGCCTTTAGGCCCGATGGCTCCTTTGATCATCAACAACGATACGGTCCAGGGTGAGACTTTTCTCCCCGGACAGATCTTCGTCTTCGGCGGCTTCGCTCTGCGGGCCAATTCGCTCGGCCACCTGTAAGTGCATCTAGTGCCACCCCTAGTTGGTTTTGGAGTATTGACGACAAACCTAGTTGAGGGACTAACGTGTTTGTGAGAATTGCAGGAAAACACAGGTAGAAGTCCCTCATTGATTCGGTTTTATTACCAGAGATGACCCCTAAAAATGTACGAAGACATTGAAGACAATGGTGGTTTATGAAGATATTCATATTGAAGACAATGACATGAGAAGACTCCCTATGAAGCTTATGGAACTCGAAGACTTAGATCCTTCGTAGTTTTATTTCATTTATGTTGTGTCATAGGAATCACCGTACTATTAAGTGGGGTCCAAGAGAACCAGTCAGAATGACTGAAGTGATGCCTAATTCAAATCCTATGTCTTCGAGCGAAGACTTTGAGAGAAAATCTTGTCCAGAGTCAGACAAGTCAGCTTTACTTGTAGCCCAAGTAAAGTTGCCGTGTGAGTTCAAAATTCGACCGTTGGTACACGTGTCAGTTCCTTAGTGACCCAGGGTCATTACGGACAGATCAGGTCGGGTTGCCAAGTGGCTATAAATAGTCCACCCCCCACAACCATAAACGGTTGGCTGCTCAGATTTCAGTGCACGACTTTTGTCGTTTGAGAGCAACCCACCTCGAAGCCTTTGTGAGAAAAATTCCTAGTGAGGAGAAAAGCCCTAACCACCCAGAGCCAGAGTAAATTGGGCATCACTTAAGTCTTCGTGTCTGTGTGATCTGAAGACTTATTACACTTGAGGACTGTGCATCCTCCAGACGGTTAGGCGTCGCGTTCTGAGCATCCAAGAGAAATTGTGGATTGCCGGTGAACGAAGTCTGTGAAGGTTTGGGAGGTTACCTTGAAGACTTACTAGAGTGATTGGGCGAGGTCTGTGTGACCTTAGCTCAAGGAGAAAACGGTGAGGACTGGGTGTCTTGGACTAAGTGTCCTTGACTGGGTGTCCGGGACTGTGTGTCCTTCGGTTTAAATACCTAGCCGCTCCAACCAGACGTACAGTTGTCACAGCAATTGGAACTGGTCCAACAAATCATAGTCTTCGACGTGTCACTGGTTTCATCTACACTTCCTTTTTACTTACAGTTATTCATTGTGAAGCCATTGTGTGCTTGCTTTATCTTTTTTCTTCACAACATGAATGTATGATCTGTTTGGCTTCATAACTTCTTCCTACCTGATCCTTATTACACTGAAGCTGTTTGTCATTGCGCTTTCACTCTATTGAATACATGACCATGGCTGGCCTAGTGTAATCTAACTTCCGCTGCATAGCAATAGGCATAATCTTCACTGTTTGTCTTCATAACTCTCACGTTTTGAAGACTCTCATAAAAATCGCCTATTCACCCCCCCTCTAGTCGATATAACGCACTTTCAATTGGTATCAGAGCGAGGTGCTCCCTTGTTCTTTGTGATTCGGTTTAACCACCTGGAGTTTTAGCTATGTCGACTGTAGGGATAATCAAAGTCTCCGCTGCTTGCCCCGTCTTCGATGGAACTGAATATCCCTACTGGAAGAATAAGATGCGCATGCATCTTGAAGCCATTGACGTCGACCTATGGTATGTCGTCGAAAACGGCGTTCCCAAGGCTGGAGAAGGTGTCACTGCTGCTGATGTCAAGAAGTTCATTCAACTGGATTCGACTGCCAAGAATATCATCTGTGGTCATCTGACCAAAGGACAGTATGGCTGTGTGAGTGCCTTGAAGACATCAAAGCTAGTCTGGGACTGGCTCTCCAAGGTCAATGAAGGCATCTCAACCCAGAGAGATCAAAGAATTAGTGTTCTTCGCAACCTCTTCAACCGCTTCAAGCGAAATGACAATGAGAATGTCCAGCACACATTTGACTGGCTCACTGACATCACAAATGAGCTTCAAGCCCTCGGCACCACTGAGATCACCAAACATGAAATCATCAAGACGCTGCTGAGATCACTTGATAGTTCGTTTGACATCCTGGCCCTGATGATTCAAGAACGTCCTGATTTCAAGACACTCGATCCGTCTGACATACTTGAGAGGCTCAACACACATGAGTTTCAGCTTTCTGAGAAAAGAGATATCTACGGTCCAAACTATGGGCGAACTCGTGCCTTGAAGGCAAAAGCTGTCTCCTCATCTGAAGAAGAATCTGACTGCAGTTCTGATGATCCTGAAGACATTGGAAGAGAACTTGCAATGCTAGTGAAGAAGTTCCAAAAATTCACTAAGAAGAAAGGCTTCAGGAAATCTTCACGATCAAGCTCAAGGAATGATGAAGCTTCTGCTCATAACTACAAGAAGAAAACATGTCACAAGTGCAAGAAAACTGGACACTTCATCTCTAGGTGACCACAGTGGGACAATGAGAACAGAAGGAAGAAGAAGAGCAAGGAATATGATTCTGACGACAAGAAGAAGAAGAAATTCTCAAAGTCTTCTTCCAAGTCTTCATCACACAAGAAGAGCTCATCTGGCAAGGCATGTGCGTTTGTTGGAAAGGAGATGGATTCAGAGGAGGAGTCCGCATCTGAGGAGGCAGAGGTGGAGTCTGAGGAGGAGTCTGATTCTGGCATTGCGAGTCTGGCTACAGCATACGTCGCCAAGTCCATCTTCAACACTGAAGACAATGACTGCATCACCGACACCGACACAAATAACAAGAGCGACTCCACTCCTACCTACTGCTTCATGGCCCGCAGTGCCAAGGTAAACACACGCACTACTCGCTATGAAACATCCAGTGACGATGACTCTGAATGTGATTCAAAACCTAGCTACAAAATGCTTGCTAAAATTGCAACTGAACAACAGAAAGCTATGGAACATATTCAAAAACTGTTAGACAGAAGCGATGATCTGTTGGGTGCTGAAATGACTCGATCGGAATCCTTAATTGAAGACATAAAAAACCTTCACGTTAAGTATCAGGAACTTGAAGATCGTCATGATACTCTCTCAACAACTCATGAAAAGCTTGCCTATGATTATCTTCAAAGGAAGCAAGAACTTGAGAAATTGAGGGTGGCTCATGAAGACCTTCAAAAGGAAAACGAGTCACTTTGCTCCGAACAGATCAGTCCCGCTCAGGAAGGATTTGAACCACCATGTCTTAAATGCATTGAGCGCGATAATGCTAATTCTGTTGCTGAATGTTCCACTGCTACTGCTGTTCGAATATCTTCAAATGTTGATGTGGTAACTAACCCCTCTGCTGAGGATACCACTGCGATTGCTGATGAGAATGCTAGGTTGAAGACATTGCTTGAAACAGGGATGTACAAAAGTCTTCAAGGGCATCAGACATTATGTGATGTCCTCAAAAAGCAGATCCTGAATCGTAACCCAAGGAAAGAGGGTGTTGGGTTTGTGAGGAAAATCAATGCAGATGGCTCTTACTGGAAACCTGAGCAGTACCCCAAAACTACATGGGTTGCTGCAAAGGAACTTTCAGCAGATCCATCCAATTTATCTGGCTTCACTTGTGCTAACCCTATTATCATTGATGAATCCTTTGATGCAAACTATAAACTGTTTAAGAATCAGAATGGTGAAGTGTTTGCCAGGTACATTGGTACTAACTGCAGGAATGGACCGCCTATGAAAAAGATCTGGGTTCCGAAAAAGTGTCTGGAAAATCTTCCTGTGAATGTCTTCATGACACCTCACTTGAAGAAGACAAACCTCAGACCAAAGGCTTCATACGGTCCAAAGGCTTCATATGAACAGAGGACTCACCTGAGTCGCACTAACGCTAATGTTTTGCAGGGAAACCATACTCAGGCATACGAATACGAGAGCGGTTCTTTGAACCGTCATGTTCATATGACCAAAAATTATTCTGCTTATTCTTATGAGTATTATTGTCCACCTGCTAGACTGTTTGCTAAGGCTTCAAAGCCAAAATTCTCAGATGCTACACTTAGACTTATTGCTTCTAAGCCACCCTTGAAGATGTGGGTGGTTAAGAAAGCTTAACTCTCTTTTGCAGGGAAAGGTCTCCAGCAGAAAAACAAAATCTTCTGATGCTATTGCTGGGGACCTTAAAAATCTTGTAGGGCGCAAGATAAAATGCCCAAATGGCATCATTATGTACTTCGTTCCTGAATCGCATGCTACTCTCCCTATTAGTCCTAATCTGGATTTAAGTTTTCATAATCCACTGGTTCGTCAAATGTTTATGCTTCACAATACCCTTCGTGAAGCCTATCCCCCTAACTGCACTGTAGGGTACGACACCAGTGACTTCAAAGTCTTCAGAATGGATTATTGACAGTGGGTGTACAAATCACATGACTGGCAAAAGAAGCCTTCTCATGGACTCAACTTTACGTCCATCCGACAAGAGCCACATTACATTTGCTGACACTGGTAAAAGTAAGGTATTGGGTCTAGGTAGAGTTGCAATCTCAAGGGATCAACACATGGATAAAGTCATGCTTGTTGAATCCCTTGGCTTCAACTTAATGTCTGTCTGTTTGGCAAATATCGCTGCCTGGTGCTTATGGAATCTGACAAATCTCTAGTGTTTGAAGGGTATCGGAAAGATGATTTGTACGTGGTAGATTTCTCAGCAGGACCACAACTTGCAGTATGTCTTCTTGCAAAAGCTTCAGAATGCTGGCTTTGGCATCGAAGGCTTGGGCATGCTGGCATGAGGAACCTCCACACCCTTGCAAAGAAGAAGCATGTCATAGGCATCGAAGGCGTCAAGTTCAAGAAAGATCATTTATGCGGTGCCTGTGAAGCAGGGAAGATGACAAGGGCAAAACATCCTTCGAAGACAATCATGACTACTACACAACCCTTCGAACTTCTTCACATGGATCTTTTCGGTCCCACTCACTACTCAACTTTTACTACTTCTGCATGCCTCTATGGCTTCGTAATTGTTGATGATTATTCTAGATATACTTGGGTGCACATAATCCTTTACAAGACTGAAGTGCAGGATGTCTTCAGATGCTTCGCAAATCGAGCTATGAACAATTTTGGCGTCAAGATAAAGCACATCAGAAGTGACAATGGCACTGAATTCAAGAACACTGGCCTTGATACATATCTAGATACCTTGGGGATCACACATGAATTCTCAGCTCCATACACGCCACAGCAGAATGGCGTCGTCGAACGCAAGAACAGAACACTCATTGAGATGGCCAGAACAATGCTAGATGAATACAAGACTCCAAGAAAATTCTGGACTGAAGCCATTGATACTGCATGCCATAAAATCAATCGTGTTTATCTTCACAAGCTTCTGAACAAGACATCTTATGAACTCCTAACTGGCAAGAAGCCAAATGTCAGTTACTTCAGAGTATTTGGCGCAAAATGCTGGATCAAGGACCCACACCACACCTCAAAGTTTGCACCAAAAGCACATGAAGGCTTCATGCTTGGATATGGAAAGGATTCACACTCCTACAGAGTCTTCAATCTCTTCCACTACAAAGTGGTTGAAACAGTGGATGTGCGGTTTGATGAAACCAATGGATCACAAAGAGAGCAATTGCCAAATGTGCTAGACGAAGTTCCAGCTAATGAATCAATCAAGCTTATGGGAACTGGAGAGATTGTACCTTCTGAAGCTCATCCTGAAGAAGAACTTATCATCTCAGCACCTGATCCACATGAAGACAATGCTCAGCCTGAAGATATACCTTCAAATGACCACATAGATCAGCAAGAGCAAAGTCTTCGCCCTACACACCCTCGTGTTGCAAATGAAGTACAAATTGACAAAATACTTGACAGCATCAATGCACCTGGTCCACTCACTCGTTCAAGGGCAACTCAGCTAACAAACTTCTGTGGGCATTTCGCATTCGTCTCAATATCAGAACCCAAGAAAGTTGAAGAAGCCTTCATGGAACCTGAATGGATTCAAGCTATGCAAGAAGAGCTTCAACAGTTTGAGCTGAATAATGTATGGGAACTGGTTAAGCGTCCTGATCCACGGAAGCACAACATAATAGGCACCAAATGGATATACCGCAACAAGCAAGATGAGCATGGTCAAGTTGTCAGAAACAAAGCTCGTCTCGTTGCTCAAGGATATACTCAAGTGGAGGGCATTGACTTCGATGAAACATTTGCTCCTGTGGCTAGGCTTGAAGCCATACGCATACTGCTGGCCTATGAAAATCATCATAACATACTTCTCTATCAGATGGATGTGAAAAGTGCCTTTCTCAATGGCAAGATTGAAGAAGAAGTGTATGTTGCACAACCACCTGGCTTTGAAAATCCAAAACATCCTGATATGGTATACAAGCTCAACAAGGCACTGTATGGCCTCAAACAAGCCCCTAGGGCCTGGTATGATACACTCAAGTACTTTCTGAAAAGCAAAGGCTTCATACCTGGTTCCCTGGATCCCACTCTTTTCACGAAGACATATGATGGTGAACTGTTTGTGTGCCAAATATATGTGGATGACATTATCTTCGGCTGCACCAATCAGAAGTATAGTGAAGAGTTTGGATATATGATGCAAGAGCAATATCAGATGTCCATGATGGGGGAGCTGAAGTTCTTCCTCGGTCTTCAAATACGGCAACAACGCAACGGCATCTTCATATCTCAAGAGAAATATCTTAAAGAGTGCCTGAAGAAGTTCGGTATGCAAGACTGCAAAGGCTTCACAACACCAATGCCAGCCAAGCATCATCTGGGTCCCGACGACAATGGTAAAGAGTTCGATCAAAAGGTATACCGCTCCATGATTGGGTCTTTGCTTTATTTATGTGCATCTAGGCCAGATATCATGCTTAGTGTTTGCATGTGTGCTCGATTTCAAGCGACACCAAAGGAGTCGCATCACTTAGCTGTGAAGCGAATTCTTCGATATTTGGCTCACACCCCAACTCTAGGATTATGGTATCCAAAGGGCTCAGAGTTTGATTTGGTTGGATTTTCAGATGCTGATTATGCTGGTGACAAAGTTGATCGCAAGTCTACATCAGGCACATGTCACTTTCTGGGACGATCACTTGTATGTTGGTCTTCAAAGAAGCAGAACTGTGTATCACTCTCCACTGCTGAATCTGAATACATTGCTGCTGGATCTTGCTGCGCTCAGCTTCTGTGGATGAAGCAAACACTCAAGGATTATGGCATTCATCTGAAGCAAGTGCCACTTTACTGCGACAACGAAAGCGCCATCAAGATTGCCAACAACCCAGTTCAGCACTCGAAGACAAAGCACATTGAAATTCCTCATCACTTTCTCAGAGATCATGTTGTGAAGGAAGACATTGATATCATACACGTCAACACTGAAGAGCAATTGGCAGATATCTTCACCAAGCCCTTGGATGAGAAGAGATTTTGCAAGTTACGGTGTGAGCTAAATATCTTGGAATCCTCAAATGTCCTGTGATCAGGCACACATCCTAACACTTATGCATATTGATGACTTAGATGGGCAACACACGAAGTAGCGTATATCTTCAAACAATGAAGACATACATTCTAAGTGTGAATACATTAATGTGGAATTTGACTTCGGAGCGCCACGGTAATTGTGCGCCGTGTCTGGGTCTAATACTTCCTATACGGTGGGTAACGCCACCACCAAACGTTCCATTTTGAAGTGTTTCTCTCATGGCGTTACCTCTCAATGTCTTCACATTTGGTTTGGCTTCATTCTCAATATGTCTTCATGATTATCTTCACTGCGTTGATTATATGGATATATATGTACTGATGTTCTGTCCTCTACAGCATTCACTTATAGCTATGTCTTCTTGGTTGAATCTTTTGAACTAAGTGAATGTGATCGGACCCTAACCTCTCTATGCTTTCTATCTCAAACTCTATCTCTCCAAGTCATATGCATTCTATTGAAACTGTCAAATGTCTTCACTGTGTCCTTGTCAGCTGAAGACATAGTGACAACCATAAAAGTCCGTTTTTAATGCTCATTCCTCCACATAAGATCCGGAGAAGCAGGAACGACCGCCCGACAATTTAGGCGTGCGTGGGACGTGGAACAAATCCCAATCTTCCTCTAACTGGCCACGCGTGCCTCAAATGCGAACCGCCAGGGGTACCTGCGTAATAGCGCAGTGCCGCCTCTATCCCTATAAATATACGATTCACTACGGTCATTATCTCCTTCTTCCACCATCGCACGAACCCTAGCGCCACCGCTAGCACTCGACGACGCCGGCGATGAAGCGCTTCACTGCCGCAACCTCTCCGACACCGTTTTCACGCGACAGCGGACATCGCTCTCTCCGCCGTCGCCGTAGGTGTCTTCCGTCGCCAAGTTAGGGCACGGAGGATCGAACTGCTCGACCTCAACTCTCACTTCGTCTAGCAGTTCCAAGTGTGGTAAATAAAACCTCTTTTTACAGCCTCTTTTGATCCCATAGTTCAGTCACTTTCTGCCATAAGGAGTTTCTCTTCACATCAGTTAGTTATCTCGCTACATCTCATGACATGCCTAGTATATTCACTTGTGCTTCATAAGGTAGTTAGATTCCTCACTTGTACTGATCTGTGGGTTCGTACAAATCTGGAACCAACTTCTTATCTATGAGTGAATGTCTTCGCACAATGAGGTCTATGTCTTCTAAACTGATTTATCTTCAAAATCTTCTGAGAATGCATATGACCTCTTCCCCTTCCCTCGCACCTTAATGCTGTCACAGGTACATGTCCGTGGGAGAATCCTTTGGTTCTCATAGTCTGCATTCATTTGCAGAGTACTTGCAGCATCACATCAGCTCTCCTGAAGCCAGTTCTTGCAAAAGGAAGCCTTTGAAGCCTTTGAACATCTTGAAGCCTTCCAAGTTATTCATGGCTTCAGAAACAGCAGCAAGGAAGGGAGGCAGACAGCGACGTGGTGAAACGTCCAAAGATCTGCCTGATGAATTGGCAGAGATGTACAAAACTGATCCTGAAGAAAGCTATGGTCAGCGCAAGACACGAATCCAATGGATTCGAAGATATTGGGCAGAGCAATGGTTCCACTACCGCTTCGTCACTCAGGAATATGCGGAGAAGTGCGCCATCAAGAGACCATGGGGAGACGTACTATACAAAAATCTCGTACCCAGGTCCAGAGTCGAAGCCATTGCTCAAGGCTTCTATCCATGCATGGTGAGAGGACCAAAGCCAGCTGAAGCACATCCGTCATCACTTCTCTGGTGCCGCGATGATAATCTCTTCAAGCGCAACTTTCAGTTTGCACAACAGTCAGCGAAGATAAACAAGAAGAAATTTGGGCTTGACTTCAACCCTGGTCCCTCCTCACCAAGGGCAGATGGCACACGCGACGCCGATCCCAATATCATCGGGCCGTATGCCAATCTTGCAGGCCTCATCACTCGCATCCTAGTCCAAGGGACTGCTGTGAATGACCCTCCAGCAGATACTGAGTCAGATGACGCCCCTGCTGCTCTGAAGCCAAAGCAGAAGAAGCCAAAAGCTCCAAAAGCTTCAAAGCCAGCCGCTTCTCCCAAAATCTCATGAGCGAAGCCATTGGCAACTGCACCTCCTGAAGCCAGTGTGCAGTCTGAAGACATATCACGAGTCTCCAAGCCACAAGAAGCCAAGAAGCCTCAGCCACACACAGGCAAAGAGCTCACAGCTGCTGCCGTTCTGCGCTGCGAAAACATTGATCTATCAAGCGATGAAGATCTTGGAGATGACGCACTTGAGCAGCTCATCAAGAGCAAGGAGGAGGCTGAAATCTTCAACAATCTGCCTCTGTTTGATGTCGTCGTCATCCACAGCTTCATTGATGAATGGTTTGGCACACCAGACATAAGCTTCGATGATCTGCAGCTGCCCATAGGCCTCAGCGTTGCCTTTCAAGGTGCAATTGCTTCAGAACTTGCAATAGCCTAGCGAATTGTAGAACTGAAGCAGAAAATTGATTATGAAAAGGCTCAGTTCAAGAAGCACGTGGCCAAGCTCAGCGTGCAAGAAGTGAAAAACTTCAAGATCATGTTGCACGAGCTGAAAGAGAACTTTCTGAAGACGCGTGCTGAAGCTCAAGGCTCGTGAGAGCGCATGAAGACTTTGGCTGATCGCTGCGTGCAGGCCTACAATGAGGCAGAGAAGCGCAAGGCACTTGGGCGTCCCGGCATTTACCCCAGGATGGCCGCGAAGAAGAAAAAGAAGGCTGCTGTGCCTGAACCTGAAGCGCCAAGGTCAGAAACTGCTCCGATTGTCTTCCCCGCTGAAACGACTGGCTCAAAGCCAAAGAGTCGATCAACCGCCTCACAGCTCAAGAAGACACGGACTGCAGAGGCTGAAGCTAAGAAGAGAAAACACTCTGAAGCCTCTCCTTCTGAACCCATCATCAAGAAGCGCAAGACCAAAAAATCTCGGGCTGCTCCCACAGAGCCCTTGACAGTTGAACCCCTCTCCGTCCGCTATCCTGACGCAGATCGTCAGTTGACTGTGCATGAACCCAACGCTGAAGACATTCCAGCAGACGAACCCAACGCTGCTGAAGACATTGGTCTCCAAGACAATGTGCAAGGTGATGCAGCCCTCCCTCAGCTTGAGACAAGCGAACTGATCAGTATTGGTCGTCCATTGACGCCAATCACACAAGATGCATCGTGGGCAGATAGCCCACAGGAGGAAGATGAGCCCCAACCCACTACAACTCCACCGGTGCCTACATTCCGTAGGCTTTGCAAAGGGCCAAGGGCTCAGGCTGCTGACGACATTCCGGCTGCATCAGCCGAAGAGCATGCAGAGATACCACAAGATCCAACTCCCCCACACCAACAAGAAGCAGTTCTCCAGGAGAACGTGCCTGAGTCTGCAAATGTTGAGGCTGCCACAAACAACGCCGAAGCAAATGTGGAGCCCAACCCAACAATAGCTTCAGAAGACAATGAAGCTACTGCTCCTGAACATTCTGTGCCTAAGTCTGCTGCCGGACCACAATTCAACTATCATATTGCATACAGACCCCAGGTCCAGAAGCCGATCCCACGACTGCCAAGGTTCCCAGGTCCTGCATCAGCTCCTGGTTCCTTCAACATCAACGGCTTCAGGGCAGATAACACGTTTTTCGACCGCTCCAAGAACCCTTATTCAAGGGAACGGATTGTATCAGATAGGTTCTGGAGCCATCAACAGCGCAGCTATTATTCATGCATCCTATACAACCAAGGCCGCATCTTTCCTCACAAGCGCCTTGAGGTTGAAGCTGTTGCTGGTCTGCCTGGTCTGGAAGAAGCACTAGATTGCTTCAAGCAAGTGGGTTTGCTGCCATTTATCACTGATGAAGAGCACTGGAACGAAGAGCTTCTGCTCCAGTTCTATGCCACTTTGCATATCAAAGGCTATAACAGAGATCCGAAGACATGGATTCTGGAGTGGATGACAGGCAATATCCATCATGAAGCCAATGCTTTCGACCTAATTGAGCTTACCGGCCTTCCCACTCCTGGCGAATTCTTTGAAGAAGGGTGCCAACTCCATGCTGAAGCAATTGAGAGCATATTTCAGCGTCCTGAGCCAGATATGAGTCAGATGCTCTCAATAATGAAGCCACTGCCTCCTAATGCACCCTATCCAACTAGGTTCTTCGTTGAAGACTTAGAGTACCTGCCCAGAACAATATATCACATCATAAGGCGGACTCTATGGCCTGTAAAGGGACACTCTCGATATGCAACAATTGATGGTGCAATGAAGACTCTCATCTTCTGCATTCTTCATGGCAAATGCTTCAATGCACAGGATCTCTTCATCCGTCACTTTGCAGCATCTGCCTCAGAACTGTTTGGATTAAAGTTCTATGCTCCTTGGGTTATGAGGCTAATCAAGCTTCACTCTGCAATCTCCTATCAACCCTCAGCCCGCAACCATAGGATATTTTTGCCAGATGTGGACACATCTGCTGAAGCAATATATCCAGAGCCGGGCAAGCAACCATTAAGTCTTCAAAATGCAGAACACCAGAGCTTCACTCAAAATATTGAAGGTGTTGAAGCTCTCTCCCGAGTGTATCCAATGGCTGGCACCACACGTGCCCCTGCATCAACTGAAGCCACTGACAGCACAGCTGACAAGAGACCCAAGAAGCACGCTCGAGCACTCAATGACCGAGAGCTTCTTGTGGCTCTTCACCAAAAGCAAGATAGGCATCACGACTGGCTCAAACGGCAGATGAGAAGCATCATGCAAGACGTCAATCGCATCAGAAATCTGGCAACCAAGAATGCGTTTGTCGCACACGAGACCTGTCGCCGCACTTGGAAAGGCCTCACCATGATGAGCAATGAAGCTGAACTGCAAGAGGATGGCTTCAGAGAGAGATTCCAATTTGACTCCACGCCTCCAAGAAGAGCTGTGATGCGAAGCACACCATCACTTGAAGAGTCAGAATTCTCTTCTTCTGCTGCCACCGTGTCTGCCCGGATTATTGAAGAAGACGACGACGTGACATCATCTCCACCTGCTTCAACACACGTCGAATCTGCACCAAGCTCATCTGCACCACCACCAAACAACTCCACCGATCCTGCTGCGCCTGTGAATGCGTAGAAAATTCTATGTCTTCAAACCTTTTTGGTCATCACTGACAAAAGGGGGAGAAGCATGATTTTTATAGTCTTCAAGCGGGTCACTTTGGGCGGGTGCCTTTATATTTTGCTACATTTTGCTTCGTGCTTACAACTCCCGTTTTTGCTACATTTTGTTTCGTGCTTACAACTCCCGTTTTTGCTACATTTTGCTTCGTGCTTACAACTCCCGTTTTTGCTACATTTGCTTCTTTGAGTTGTAACACTTAGCCTTGATGGCCGTCTGCTACCTGTTTGTCACTCCGTTATGCGAAGATAAATTCCGCATGTGCGACGATAAATTCCGCACTCATCTCTTACTGCAGACGTCCATTTTCCATTATGCATGTCATTATCTTCATATACTTTCACATTCATAGTGGACTGTCATCATAAGTTGAAGTGGATCTCCACAAGTACAACCTGCCATGTGCATTTGCATTCAAAAGGCAAATTACTTATATGCACATCTTCAGGGGGAGCCCTTGCAACTTATGAAGACAAATTCCTTTACTATTTCACAAATTATGTTCCCCGTTGAAAACTTCAACTAGTTTGTCATCAATCACCAAAAAGGGGGAGATTGTAAGTGCATCTAGTGCCACCCCTAGTTGGTTTTGGAGTATTGACGACAAACCTAGTTGAGGGACTAACGTGTTTGTGAGAATTGCAGGAAAACACAGGTAGAAGTCCCTCATTGATTCGATTTTATTACCAGAGATGACCCCTAAAAATGTACGAAGACATTGAAGACAATGGTGGTTTATGAAGATATTCATATTGAAGACAATGACATGAGAAGACTCCCTATGAAGCTTATGGAACTCGAAGACTTAGTTCCTTCGTAGTTTTATTTCATTTATGTTGTGTCATAGGAATCACCGTACTGTTAAGTGGGGTCCAAGAGAACCAGTCAGAATGACTGAAGTGATGCCTAATTCAAATCCTATGTCTTCGAGCGAAGACTTTGAGAGAAAATCTTGTCCAGAGTCAGACAAGTCAGCTTTACTTGTAGCCCAAGTAAAGTTGCCGTGTGAGTTCAAAATTCGACCGTTGGTACACGTGTCAGTTCCTTAGTGACCCAGGGTCATTACGGACAGATCAGGTCGGGTTGCCAAGTGGCTATAAATAGTCCAC
The DNA here is from genome assembly GCF_003073215.2 of Triticum urartu. Classification (NCBI taxonomy): domain Eukaryota; kingdom Viridiplantae; phylum Streptophyta; class Magnoliopsida; order Poales; family Poaceae; genus Triticum; species Triticum urartu. The sequence continues at coordinate 69,024,822 of NC_053026.1, forward strand.
CCCCCACAACAATAAACGGTTGGCTGCTCAGATTTTAGTGCACGGCTTTTGTCATTTGAGAGCAACCCACCTCGAAGCCTTTGTGAGAAAAATTCCTAGTGAGGAGAAAAGCCCTAACCACCCAGAGCCAGAGTAAATTGGGCATCACTTAAGTCTTCGTGTCTGTGTGATCTGAAGACTTATTACACTTGAGGACTGTGCATCCTCCAGACGGTTAGGCGTCGCGTTCTGAGCATCCAAGAGAAATTGTGGATTGCCGGTGAACGAAGTCTGTGAAGGTTTGGGAGGTTACCTTGAAGACTTACTAGAGTGATTGGGCGAGGTCTGTGTGACCTTAGCTCAAGGAGAAAACGGTGAGGACTGGGTGTCTTGGACTAAGTGTCCTTGACTGGGTGTCCGGGACTGTGTGTCCTTCGGTTTAAATACCTAGCCGCTCCAACCAGACGTACAGTTGTCACAGCAATTGGAACTGGTCCAACAAATCATAGTCTTCGACGTGTCACTGGTTTCATCTACACTTCCTTTTTACTTACAGTTATTCATTGTGAAGCCATTGCGTGCTTGCTTTATCTTTTGTCTTCACAACATGAATGTATGATCTGTTTGGCTTCATAACTTCTTCCTACCTGATCCTTATTACACTGAAGCTGTTTGTCATTGCGCTTTCACTCTATTGAATACATGACCATGGCTGGCCTAGTGTAATCTAACTTTCGCTGCATAGTAATAGGCATAATCTTCACTGTTTGTCTTCATAACTCTCAAGTTTTGAAGACTCTCATAAAAATCGCCTATTCACCCCCCCTCTAGTCGATATAACGCACTTTCACCACCTGGAGCAGATCGAAAGCTACGCCCCTGGCCATCAAGTCAGGTTTGGAAGCTTAAACTACACGGCTGACATCCGCGGAGACTTGATCTTCGACGGGTTCGAGCCACGGCCAAGCGCGCCGCACTATGTCGAGGGGCATGATCTAGCTCTACCTCCGGACGGTGTCCTGGAGGCCGCACACGCATCGGTTCCGACCCCTAACTCGGAGCCTATTGTTCCAATCGAGGATGAGCGGTTGGACGTCACCTCGGGGGCTTCGATCTCAAAGGCGATCGAGCCGAACGCTAGCCCCGCACTCTGCATGATCCGTGACTCTGAGGATCCGGACTCCTTTCCGAACTCCGAACCCCCCGCGCCCCTGCCGATCGAATCCGATTAGGCGCCGATAATGGAGTTCACCACCGCAGACATCTTTCAGCACTCGCCCTTTGGCGATATCCTGAACTCTCTCAAGTCTCTCTCTTTATCAGGAGAGCCTTTGCCGAACTACGGTCAGCGAGGATGGGATACGGATGAGGAAGAAATTCAAAGCCCACCCACCACCCACTTGGTAGCCACTGTCGACAATTTAAACGACGTGCTCAACTTCGACTCCGGAGACATCGACAGCATGGATGACGATGCAGGAGATACCAACGAACCAACGCCTATAGGGCATTGGAAAGCCACCTCATCTCACGATGTGTACATGGTGGACACCCCTAAAGGAAGCGACAACGAGGAAAAAGGGGATGGGACGGGAGATCGACTCCCCGAAAATCAATCAAAGCGTCAGCGTAAACGCCGACCCAAGCCCCGCCTCGACAAAAACCCAGCCATAGAGCAGGACGAGCCGGTAGACGACGAGCAGGCCTTAGAGCAACCGTCCGAACAGGGCAACACGGATAGAGAAACCGAACATCCCTCCTCCGGCGAAAACGGCATTCCGGACGACCTCACGCCGGATAAACCTATCGAGCAGAAGAATCTCCACGAGAGGCTCGTTGCAACTGCACGCAGCCTAAAAAAGCAGAAGCGGAAGCTAAAAACAGCGGAAGATGCACTCCGGATCAGATGGAGCAAAGTAATCAATACCGCAGATAAATACGGCGACAGTCGCCGCACTAAAAGCTATCCGAAAAGAAAGCTACTGCCTGAATAAGACGAAGAGGCCCTAGAGCCCTCGCATTCAAAAAATGAGAAAGCCACACGGTCGGATAGACGACCCCATAAAGCGGCAAGCGGCACTGCACCTAAATCGACATGCGACCCACTTAAGGTGTCGGAGTAAATAGCCATGGGTAGCCTAGCCGGCTTCCCCTGGCCCTTCTGAAAAAATTACGAGCCCGTCCGGCTCTCAGGAATCCAAGACGTGGGGCTGCCTTCCCCTTGCGGGCTGTCACCCCGGCCAGCTCGAAGAAGGCGGTCCGACTTTACGCCTCATGAAGAAAACCATGGGAGGCCGACTCGAAGAAGCCGGCTCCAATATGCCGACTCCAAGAAGCCGGCTCCCATAAAGCGGTCGAGACCGTACCCTCAAAGTTTGCATCCACCTAGCGGCGATGAGACGGGGCGTGGCTACAGTAAAGCTTGCCACCCCCGAATCCCGGAACACGCCTGGCACAGTGCGCCGTACGGAGTGGCCATGACCCGTCCAGCGCGGCACTGTTGCCATGTTGACCCTGATGTCATCCCCGACGGGCTACCAGTACGACCCACGGGCGGTGGGCCCCTTCGGGCAGAGAGACACCCGAAGGCGGCCTGGCCTCCCCCAGTCGGCCCGAGACGGGGCCAGCTCCCCGCAGCCGGCTCGCTTCCCCCCTCGAAGAAGACGCCCCATTAAGGAGACAAGACGCGGTAAGGCTACGGTAATCGCCCGCCGGACGGCGGCACTGTAGCCACGCTTACCTCGACGAAGCCCTCGTCATCAGGATGAGGCAACAGTAGCCAGTCATCGACAAGACCCTTGGCAGTGGGGCCTGCCTGTTGCCAAGGAGTTGGTTGCCGGCGGGCCCCAGCAGTCGGCGCGGAAGCCGGCGAGCGCGGTCACAGACGGCTGGGCCCCGCGCCCAGTCGGATTACCATTGTACCCCCGGGGGGTAGGCCTATATAAACCCCTCGGGGCACCCATGCAAAGGGTTGGACCCTCAGCTAGTTTTAGACACCACACCAGGAGAAGAAGCAAGCTAGCCGTGCCCTTCTTCCTCCTCCCACCAAACAGCTCAAGGAGCATTGTGTAGCTACTTGTCCATCTAGTGATCATGCGGAGACCCCGCAGAGCAGCAGTAGAGTGTTATCTCCACGGAGAGCCCCGAAGCTGGGTAAGATTCGCTGGCGTGCATGTCTTCGCCTCATCCCGTTTCCAGGCACCAGCGACGTCTTACTGGCTCCCACAATGATAAGCCACCCGTTGGCATATGTCGCACCTACCACCCGACATTTGGCGCCCACCGTGGGGCCAGGTGCACCGTCGTCCGGAGACCTGTTCTGGACGGGAACCCTCTTCCTCCCCAGCGAGCGTAGCCAGCCCGGCACGCCCGATGGCGCTTGCCACGACGCGCTGCAAGGCGTCACCAGCATCCGCGCGGCGAGCAGCCTCGCCGATCTCCCCGACGAAACCCTCATCTCCGACGAGCTCGCCTCCGATGCGGGCACCGATCACCTCGCCAACCTCCTCGGCCAGCTCCATGTCTCCAGCGAGCCCGCTGTGGATCTGGAGTCGGTTGGCTCCACCGACCCGACGCATGTTGACTCCGACACGGCCTCCTTCGACACCTTCCCCACCAACGTCGCGATCTACAACGACCCGCTTCCTCGGACCGACGGCCGCGATACCGTCACCACCGAAGTGATGGTCATCGGCCACGGCGGCCCGGCCGGCGAGAGCGCCCACGACGTCCCGCACGTGGCGGCCCACGACTTGTCCACCCCACTCCCGGCTAATGCCGACGACGAAGCACTGGAGGCACGTCGCCTCGCCCTCCTTGTAGAGGGCCGGAGGCTGGCTTCCGTGAGACGCCTCACAGAGGCCTACCAGCGCGAAGCTGACCGCGCCGCCTTCGGCATGCCGGCCCCGGGCGGGCCAAGCCGGGCCGGCCTTGTCAAGCAACGCGGCGCCGTCATCGCCGACACGCTGGGAGTCGACCGCCCAGTCTACGCCACTCCACTCGAGAACCTGTGCGCCGCCCAGGCGGCCGTGGACGAGTTGGACGGCTTGGAGGCCGAAGACCTCCCCCACATGACCCGGCGCATCCAGCAGCTGATCGATGCAGCCGCACAGTGGCACGAAGCCGACGCCCGCGCGGGAAGCCCTCCCCCGCGCCGAGATCACGGCGCGACGTACCGGACACCGACTACGAGCAACACCCGCGCGCGGCGCAAGAAAGAGCCGGCGGCCAGCCGAAGCCGGACCCGAATCTCCATCGAGCGAGACGCGGACGGCCATCCCCGAGCCATGGAATGGCGGGGCAACCCACCTCTGCCTCGACCCCGTGGAGAGAGATATCCCACCCCGCCGCCAGTGGCACACCCGACTCTCAGCCCCGACTAGGTCGCCGCGAAGGAGTCGGCGAGAACGACGCCCGCCATCGGATCGACCGCCTGGCGCGATCCCTGGCGCTGGAAGAAGAAGACGATGTCGGCCCGCCTTGTTTCGGCCCCCGCATCCGCGACGAGCCTTTCCCCAAAGGGTTCTCGCTCCCAAGAGACACGCCCAAGTACAACGGCTCCGTGAAGCTGGAAGATTGGTTGATCGACTACTCCACGGCGGTCAGCATAGCCAACGGCAACCGGCGCGTTGCTGTGAAGTACGTGCCCCTCATGCTACAAGGCACGGCGCGGACCTGGCTCAACAACCTCAAGCCTCTCAGCATCAACAGCTGGCTAGATTTCACCGAAGCTTTCATCCGCAACTTCACCAGCACCTACAAGCGGGCCCCCAAGCCCAGGCAGCTCTCCCTGTGCGTACAGGGCCCGACCGAGTCCACTCGCGACTACCTCACGCGTTGGGCCGAGCTCCGCAATTCTTGCGAGGGGGTGCACGAGGTGCAAGCCATAGAATACTTCACAGCCAGGTGCCGAGAAGGTACCCTCCTCAAGCACAAGCTTCTCTGCGACGAGCCGGCTACCCTCGACGAGCTTCTGGACATAGCGGACAAATATGCGACCGCCGACTCCTCAATGAAGACCGAGCTTCGGGTAGACGCGTCCGGAAAAGTACTGAACCCGGCGCCCACGACGCCGGCTGGGGATCCCGGCAGACGCACACACCTGAACGACCACAAGCGCTAGGGCCCCGCGCCGCCTCCCGCCAGTCGGCAGGTGGCCACAGTTGAAGACGTGCCGCCTGAAGGGCGGCCCGCGCCCAAGAAACCAAAGGGCGGCCGGCCGGCTTGGTAGCCGGCCTTCTCCTACGAGCAAACTCTCGATGCCCCCTGCAAGTTCCACAGCGGCACGAAGCCGTCCAACCACACAACCCGAAAGTGCCATTGGCTCACCCTAATTTGCAAAGGCGAGGGGCTCGTGCCGCCTCCGCCTGCCGGCCCGCCGCCTCCGCCTCCGCTGCCTCCGGCGGCTCGGCCCGCAGTCGGAGCCGTGCATGACGAGTTCCCTGACGAGCAAGCAACCTACATCGTCTTTACAAGCCAGCCCGAAGACCGGTGCAGCAAACGCCGAGAGCACCAGGAAGTCAGCGTGGTTGCTGCCAACCCCGCCGGACACATGCATTGGTCAGAAAAACCCATCAGCTGGAGCCGGGCCGACCATCCAGAGGTGATGCCGTCTCCCGGCTCTTATGCGTTGGTCCTGGAAGCCACCCTTGCAACGGACAGACGCGCCGCCCGCTTCTCCCGCGTGTTGATAGATGGCGGGAGCAGCATCAACATCCTGTACCGTGACACCCTGGAGAAGCTAAATGTCAAGACGAAGTAGCTCATGCCTACTCGGACAGTTTTCCATGGCATCGTACCCGGCCTGTCCTGCGCCCCCATTGGCAAGATCAAGATTGATGTACTCTTTGGGGACAAGGAGCATTTCCGCCGGGAAGCAATATGGTTTGAAGTGGTGGACCTGGAAAGCCCTTACCATGCATTGCTTGGCCGACCTGCCTTGGCCAAATTCATGGCAGTTCCCCACTATGCATACCTCAAGATGAAGATACCGAGCACCAAAGGCGTCATCACTGTAGCCGGCGATTACAAGAAGTCCTTTGAGTGCGCGGCAGCCAGCAGCCGGCTGGCCGAGTCCCTTGTGATTGCCGAAGAAAAGAAGATGCTGGACCGAGTCGTGGCCATAGCCGGCAAGCAGTCGGCCGTGTCCCCCGACCCCAAGGAGCACGATGCTCAAGGATCCTTCCAGCCGGCCAAGGAGACAAAGAAGATACCTCTTGACCCCGAGCATCCAGAGAGGTTTGCTGTCATCGGGGCAAGCCTGAACAGCAAATAGGAAGGCGAGCTCGCCGATTTCCTCCGTGAGAATCGGGACATCTTTGCGTGGTCCCCCAAGGACATGCCGGGTGTTCCGAGGAAATTCGCCGAGCACAAACTACACGTCCGAGAAGACGCAAAGCCAGCCAAACAACCCCTTCGCCGACTGTCGGAGGAGAAACGCAGGATTGTGGGAGAGGAAATAGCCCGGCTTCTGGCAGCCGGCTTCATTATGGAAGTTTTCTTTCCAGAATGGCTCGCCAACCCGGTCCTTGTGCTAAAGAAGAATAACAAATGGCGCATGTGTATAGACTACACGAGCCTCAACAAGGCTTGCCCCAAAGATCCCTTTGCCCTGCCAAGGATTGACCAAGTGATAGACTCCACGGCCGGATGCGAGCTGTTGAGTTTCTTGGATGCTTACTCAGGATATTACCAGATAAAGCTAGATCCGGACGACCGCCTGAACACCGCCTTCATCACGCCATTTGGAGCCTTCTGCTATCTGACTATGACATTCGGCTTAAGAAATGCCGGTGCCACTTTTCAGCGTTGCATGCAGAAGTGCCTCCTCAAGCAACTCAGCAGAAACGCTCACGTCTACGTAGACGACATTATGGTGAAGACGGAGAAGCGCGGCACCTTGCTGGAAGACCTCAAAGAAACATTTGAGAACCTACGCCGGTTCCAAATCAAGCTCAACCCCGAGAAATGCGTGTTCGGAGTGCCAGCTGGCCAGCTCCTAGGCTTCCTGGTCTCCGAATGCGGCATCGAATGCAACCCGGTGAAGATCAAGGCCATCGAGAGAATGGCGATCCCCACCAAGCTTCGAGACATCCAAAAGTTCACCGGATGCTTGGCCTCCTTGAACCGCTTCATCAGCCGGCTCGGAGAGAAAGCTCTCCCCCTCTACCGCCTCATGAAGAAGAGCACTCACTTCGAGTGGAACGACCAGGCCGATCAAGCTTTTCACGAGCTGAAGAAGATGCTGGCCACGCCGCCTGTCCTAGCGGCACCGACTGAGAAAGAGCCCATGCTCCTTTACATTGCCGCAACCAGCCGGGTGGTCAGCACCGTCATCGTAGTCCAACGCCCAGAAGAAGGCCGAGCCCAGCCGGTCCAGAGGCCGGTGTATTATTTGAGCGATGTGCTGTCCGCTTCAAAGCAGAACTACCCGCACTACCAGAAGATGTGTTACGGTGTGTACTTCACCGCCAAGAAGCTGAAGCCCTACTTTCAAGAGCATCCCGTCACGGTCGTATGCACTACCCCGCTGGCCGAGATCATAGGCAGTCGGGACGCATCCGGCCGGGTGGCGAAATGGGCCATCGAGCTGGCCCCTTACACAATCTTCTACCAGCCCCGCACCGCCATCAAGTCCCAAGCACTGGCCAACTTCCTCGTCGACTGGGCCGAGACCCAGTACCTGCCGCCGGCTCCCGACTCCACCCATTGGCGCATGCACTTTGACGGGTCCAAGATGCGCACCGGCTTGGGAGCCGGCGTCGTCCTTACCTCTCCCAAAGGCGACAAGCTCAGATACACGCTGCAGATTCACTTTGCCGCCTCCAACAACGTGGCCGAGTACGAGGCGCTCATACACGGGCTCCGGCTTGCCAAAGAACTCGGCATTCGCCGGATCCTATGTTATGGCGACTCGGACTTGGTGGTCCAACAATCATCCGGCGACTGGGACGCGAAGGACGCAAATATGGCGAGCTACCGCTTCCTGGTTCAACAACTCAGCGGATACTTTGAAGGATGCGAGTTCCTCCATGTACCGCGAGCCGACAACGAGCCAGCCGATGCCCTGGCTCGAATAGGCTCCACTCGGCAAGCAATACCAACCAGCGTCGCTCTACAACGCCTCCTCAAGCCGTCCATCAAGCCGTCTCCAGAGTCCGATTCCATCTTCGTGCCGCCTGACCCCGACGCGGCCGGGTCCGGCTCGAAGAACCAAGCGGGTGACCCCGGGACTTCAGTAGTCGGCCCGGGGACTTCGGCAACCGGCGCGGGGACTGCCACACCCGGCTCGGGGACTGCCGTAGCCGGCCCGGGGACTGCACCAGCACAACAGCCGGCGACCGACTCCAGCATTTCACCACCCAGCCCGCCCACCCTGGTGGCTGTAGCCACATTGGCAGTGGGAGAAGTCGCGGCTCCGTCATGGGCTCAGTCCATCGTCAACTTCCTAGTAAACCAAGATCTGCCGGCTGATGAAGCAGAGGCAAGACAAGTCCAACGCCGAGCCGGAGCATACACAATCGCCAACAGAGAGCTCGTCAAGCGCAGTGTCACTGGAGTTCTCCAGCAATGCGTCGAGCAAGAGAAGGGCATTGCAATCCTCAGAGACATTCACCAAGGAGAATGCGGCCACCATGCGGCCTCAAGATCACTCGTCGCCAAAGCCTTCCGCCATGGTTTCTTTTGGACGACTGCCTTGGATGACGCCAAGGAATTAGTTAAATATTGCAAAGGGTGCCAACTTTTCAGCTCCAAGCAACACATGCCGGCTTCGGCACTCAAGACCATTCCCCTCACCTGGCCCTTCGCCGTTTGGGGACTGGACATGGTGGGCCCATTCAAGACGGCGCGCGGCGGCATGACGCATTTGCTCGTCGCCGTGGACAAATTCACCAAGTGGATTGAGGCAAAGCCGATCAAGAAGCTGAATGGGCCGACTGCTGTAACATTCATCGCAGACATAACAACTCGGTACGGCGTGCCACACAGCATCATCACCGACAATGGCACGAATTTTGCCAAAGGAGCCTTGGCACGTTTCTACGCAGCCCAAGGTATTCGGCTGGACTTAGCGTCCGTCGCCCACCCGCAGTCAAACGACCAGGTCGAGCGAGCCAACGGCCTCATCCTCTCCGGCATCAAGCCCCGACTGGTTGTACCTCTGGAGCGTTCAGCCGGCTGTTGGCTCGATGAGCTGCCGGCTGTCCTTTGGAGTCTGCACACTACACCAAACAAGTCAACCGGCTTCACCCCTTTCTTCCTTGTGTATGGTGCCGAGGCGGTCATCCCAACTGACATCGAGTTCGACTCGCCTCGAGTAACCATGTACACTGAAGCGGAGGCCAAGGAAGCACGAGAAGACGGCGTAGACCTGCTGGAGGAAAGCCGGCTGTTAGCCCTCAGCCGGTCTGCCATCTACCAGCAGGGTTTGCGCCGCTACCACAGCCGGAAGGTCAGGCCAAGATCTTTTCAAGAGGGCGATCTTGTGCTCCGGCTGATCCAGCGAACAGCCGGCCAGCACAAGCTCTCGGCCCCTTGGGAAGGCCCCTTCGTCATCAGCAGAGCTCTAGGCAACGACTCCTACTACCTGATCGACGCACAGAAGCCGAAGGCACGCAAGAGAGACGACTCCGGCAAGGAGTCGGAACGACCATGGAACGCCAACCTCCTTCGAAGATTTTACAGTTGAAATGCAGTATGTATCACGCTAACTTTTGTATTAAGTACGAGACAATAGGCCCCCCGAGGAGGGCTCGGGGACTGCCATCTCTTATCTATGAATGAAAAATATCATGCTTATGACTTTGTCATTTCATTTACTTGTTCCGTCCGGCACCGGGTTCGACTAGTCGGCCCGGGGACTGGCCGACTGGAGTTATATTAGAAGTCCTACCCGCAGTCAGACAAGTAGTGTGCCGGCTCCCAAGCTTTCTCTTGCCAAAAGTCGCAGTTCGAAGAACCGGCTGTTCGACTGGCAAGAGTTAAAAGCAGGAACGGCCGCCCACACGAAAAACGGCTAGGGACTAACGGACTAATATAACAAAAGCCGGTTTTTCTCCCACCGCCGAATGGCTACCAGAGTAGCCGGCCGGCCGGTTTCCATTCACTTCACTTCAATCCAAGAAACCTCAAGTACTTGCCTCCACAAAGAGGGAAGGCGGCAAAGGAAAAAGCCTAAGGATAAAAAGCATACGCGAATGGAAACCAAACATGCACGTAATAATATTTACATAAAAGACCTCCGAGAGGCCAACATTCAACATAGTTTGGATACACCCCAGTGGGTGGAACTGCGAAAACTTAATGAAGATTGTTCAAAAGACAACAAGCAGGAAAAATAAGGACGACAGGTCAAGCCGGCGGAGCGACCGACGAGCCGGGCTGGTTGGTGGAGACGGTTGTGCTGGCTGAAGGAGCGGCCGGCTGGTGAACCTCGGCTTGGTCACCGCCTCCCGCAGAAGGCGCGCTTCCACGCGCCTCGTTGCTAGAGGCACGGTCGGCCTGAGGTCAGCCGGTTGTTCCACCAGCCGGCTCGACGTCTTCGCCGTCCTCCTCCTCGTCATCCTCGCCCTCGTCGCTGGAGGCGATCTCCTCCGCCGAATCCTCGCCCACCGCCGAGTTCAGCCCGAACCACTCCTTCGGCTGGGCAACACCGTCATCATCGATCTCGGGTGCAAAAACGCTGATGTCGGTGCACTCGGCGATCGTTGAAGCCCGCTGGGCGATAGCCGGCCTCACCTCTTCCAGCTCCGCGTCGGCCTCCATCCGCCAAGTGCGCAGCTGGTCCAGGCTCAGCCCTGGGTACCAAGCCCGAACGAACTCCAACGCCCGCCCGGCTCCGAGGCGGGCCGCCGACGCCTTCCAAGCCTCAAAGCGACCAAGTGCGACCTCCAGCCAATCGGTAGTCCGTCTTGGGATGCGGGGGATCGTCTCGCCGGGCCAGAGGGCGGCCAACACTTGCACCCCGGCACGTTGGAGCCGGCGAAGCATCCGATGAGCCGGCTGCAACCGCGCCTGGACAGCCAAGAGCTGCTCCTCAAGCGTCCGGTTCGCATCCAGCGCGATGTTGGCCCCCGCTTGACGGTGCGCCTCGCGATGGGCCTCGATGCTTTGGGCGGCAAAGGCGGAGTAGCCGGGGAAGTAGTCTGCACCAAAAAACAAGCAGCAGCTCAAGTTAAGCCAAAGACCCAGGCGGCAAGGAGCAGGAGAGGGGCGAGGAAGGCGGCTTACCGTCGATCAAATCCTCTATCCGGCCGAAGCCTTCATCCAGGGCTCGCCGGGTCTCAGCCCAGCTCGCCGCCTCGGTCTCATACTCTGCCTTCAAGGTGGCTTCGCTATCCTGCGCCGCCTGTAGGGCCGCCTTGTGGCTCTTATCCTGGTCGGCCAGCTTCTTGGCCAGGCGATCACGCTCCTGGACCAAGGCAGCGTACTCGGCATCCTTGGTATGAAGGGCGGCCTTCGCTTCGCCGGGCTCCTTCCTCAAGTCGGCGTTGGCCCCTGAAGACAAAGAAAAAGAAAAACCAATAAGAAAAGAGTCATCAAGAAAGATCCGACCCGACTGCTCAGCAGTCGGCCCGAATCTCGGGGACTACACCCAGTGGGTGCGCTGACGCGCCCCCACAGGAGACAGACAAGATCGAGTACTTACTTCGGCTGTCGGCCAGGTCGTCGGTCCTCCGGCTCAACTCCCGAGCCTGGGAGTTGAAGGCGGCAGCACGGAGGTTGTGATATTCCTGGAAGTTCAGACAAGAGACAAAAATAAGGTAGCCATCAAGAAAGATCCGACCCGACTGCGCAGCAGTCGGCCCGAATCTCGGGGACTACACCCAGTGGGTGCGCTGACGCGCCCCCACGGAAGAAATTAAGAGAGCAAAGCGGCCAAGAATGAAGGACTCACCTGGATGGTGGCTCGCGTCGACAGGAACTCCTGGGTGAACTGTTGCAGCAGGGCGGCCTGAGCTTGCAGCCGGCTCCGGACCCCTTGAGCCGCCACATTCAGCTCGCCAGTCCCCCCGCTGGGAGTCCAATCGGACGTGGCGGTGTTGGCCGCCTCCAGATCTTCCGCCGATTGGCCTGCGCCCGCGACTCGGCACAACTCCGGTGGAGCGGCGCCTCCCCCTGCGCACCGGCCCGTCGCCGGCTGCACCTCGAGGCCGGCTCTGTTCCCCGGCTCACCCCCGGTCGGCCCCTCTGGCGCCGCTGACAATTGGCTGCCTAGGCCCGCTCCGGTTGGCGCTGCTGGCGGCGCTTTCCTCGCCAAGGCCACGGGGTCCTCCCCCCTCTCCATCAGCGGTGGGTGTTGGACGATCTCCTCCGCCAAGGGCAATGGCGTGTCGGGGGCCATGGCTCGGAAGGGAATGGCGAGCAGCGGAGGCTGGTTGCACGAACCCTCCGCCTCCGTCTTCGCGGTCGCCGCCTCCATCTGGGCCTTGGCTGCCACGTCGGCCTGCTCCCTCGCCGCCTGGGCGGCCGCTTTCTCCGCTGCCTCGCGCTCCTCCCGCGCTTCACGGGCGTTCCGCTCTGTGGCCTCCCTGAGGTCGGCGCGGGGGTCCACACGGCGGGAGCTTGAAGAACCTCCAGCCGGCCCAACTACGGAGCCGCCCGGACCACGCTCAAGGGAAAGCGGCGCCCTGTCCAGCAAGCGGAAGAAATTAAGAAGAATGCTCGAACAAGAAGAGAATGATGTAGAGTATGCGACAAGGCAATTGACGACTTACGCTGAGACCGCCTGAGGCTGCTTCACCGCCTTGCGGAAGCGGGCCGCTTTCGCAGCCGCCTCGTCTCGCTTGGTTGCCGTGGTGGAGGCTTTGGACTTCTTCGGCCGACTGCCGAAGAGGCCTGAAGCGGCCCGGCGCTTCTGTGCACCGCCACCGGCAGCCGACGCGATGGACGAGCCCGCGCCCTGATGGTCGGCCGCCGGCTGGCGACGCGGGGCGGCTTCGGTTTCGAAATCATCCAGCCAGTCCTCGAAGCTGGCGGTGAGCCTTGTGCCCCCGGGCTCGGCGTCGTCCCCCACGACGGCGTCTTCCATGGCGGCCGCCCCTAAGTCCGGGTCGTCGACGTCGTCCGCCGTGCGGTCGGGGGCGTACTGGCGTTCTACCCCCGCTGCCCCGGTCGTCGGCGGGAGAAGAGGGTTCTACTAAGAAGAACCGACTGATCAGAAGCCGGCCACCGTGAAGCCGGCCACCAACAAGAAGAAGAAAAGGAAAACTTACCACGGGCGGAGGGTTGGCGCGAGAGTACGGCGCCTTGCCGTATCGCCAGTCCTCGGCGAGCTTGCAATTGGAGATGTAGTTTACCATGTACGATACCTCCACATGAGGCATCTCCCTGGTGCTCAGCCGGCATGGGTCGAACCGGCCGCTCATCTGGCACATCATGTGGGGCCGGCTTTGGAGAGGAGATATCCGGCGCTCCACGAAGGCGGCCACCAAGTCGGCCCCGCTCAGACCTTCCGACTGGATCATCACCCGAAGCCGGGAGACGGCAGCATTCCTGGCCTGAGACAGTGACCGGGACCGGAAACTCCATGAGGGCTGCCTCCCAGCCGGCGGGCCGGCTACGTAAGCCGGCAGGTTGATGTGGTCTCCTTGCTCGGCGACGTTCTTCACGTAGAAGTATGACTTCTGCCGGATCTTCACCGACTGGATCAGGGGGATGGGCGGGAACGGGTTGTTCTCACCCGCCCTCCTCATGGCGATGAAGGCCCCGCAGGGGGCGGGCACGCCGGCGACGACGGTGCCGAGTTTGCTTTGGAAGAACTCCCCCCAGAGCTCCAGCGTGGGGAGCAGCCCCAAGAAGCCTTCGCAGAGGGAGACGAAGGCCGACAGCAGCATCACCGCATTGGGTGTGAGGTGATGCGGCTGAAGGTTGTAGAACTCGAGGAAGGAGCGTAGAAATCCGCTCGCCGGAAGGCCGAAGCCGCGTAGGAAGTGCGAGCGGAAGACGACCCGCTCGCCCTCCTCCGGTGCCGGCGAGATCTCCGTCTCCGGCGCCAGGCAGACCCGCATGAGGTTGGCGTCGGGCAGGTGCCGAGTCCGGCGGAGGAACGCAATATGGTCCTCATGGACGTTGGAGCCGTCCCATGAGCTCAACAGCGCCATGGGAGCAAGACGATGTGGCGGCGCGGCGGCGCTGAGACGGGAGGTTGCGGCGGCAACGAGAGGAAGAGAGGAGGACGAGAAGGGGCGGAGCGAGAGAGAGCGTGCGAACCTCTGTCGCTCCCCCTCCTCGTCCTACTTATAGGCTCGCGTGGCGGAACCGAGGAGGCGCGGCATGGGGAAGCGTGGGGATCGATCGTGCCCACTCCCCCACGTCTCGCGATTACTGTGCCATGATGGCAGAATAAAACCGCCGCGGGAAGGCGAGCGGTCCATGTGGGCCACGGAAGATCCGCGCTCGGACCGAGGCCTGCGAGTGGCGGGCCCGGGCCTGCGGCGACGTCCCATCGCGCGCATGCGTTGGCAGGATTTCCTCGCCACGTGGTCCGCGTTCCCGCCTACGAGAACCGGAGCTCTCTGAAGTCGGCGTGCACAAGCAAAGCCGGCTCTTCAGGATAGGAAGCTGACCAAGCTTCTCGTCCCTCTGTCCGCCTCGAAGCTCGATCAGCTTCGGGGACTACTGTCGGAGTAAATAGCCATGGGTAGCCTAGCCGGCTTCCCCTAGCCCTTCTGAAAAAATTGCGAGCCCGTCCGGCTCTCAGGAATCCAAGACGTGGGGCCGCCTTCCCCTTGCGGGCTGTCACCCAGGCCAGCTCGAAGAAGGCGGTCCGACTTTACCCCTCATGAAGAAAACCATGGGAGGCTGACTCGAAGAAGCCGGCTCCAAGATGCCGACTCCAAGAAGCCGGCTCCCATAAAGCAGTCGAGACCGTACCCTCAAAGTTTGCATCCACCTAGCGGCGATGAGACGGGGCGTGGCTACAGTAAAGCCTGCCACCCCCGAATCCCGGAACACGCCTGGCACAGTGCGCCGTACGGAGTGGCCATGACCCGTCCGGCGCAGCACTGTTGCCATGTTGACCCTGATGTCATCCACGACGGGCTACCAGTATGGCCCACGGGCGGTGGGCCCCTTCAGGCAGAGGGACACCCGAAGGCGGCCTGGCCTTCCCCAGTCGGCCCGAGACGGGGCCGGCTCCCCGCAGCCGGCTCGCTTCCCCCCTCGAAGAAGACGCCCCATTAAGGAGACAAGATGCGGTAAGGCTACGGTAATCGCCCGCCGAATGGCGGCACTGTAGCCACGCTTACCTCGACGAAGCCCTCATCATCAGGATGAGGCAACAGTAGCCAGTCATCGACAAGACCCTTGGCAGTGGGGCCTGCCTGTTGCCAAGGAGTAGGTAGCCGGCGGGACCTACCAGCCGGCGGGCCCCAGCAGTCGGCGCGGAAGCCGGCGAGCGCGGTCACAGACGGCTGGGCCCTGCGCCCAGTCGGATTACCATTGTACCCCCGGGGGGTAGGCCTATATAAACCCCCCGGGGCACCCATGCAAAGGGTTGGACCCTCAGCTAGTTTTAGACACCACACCAGGAGAAGAAGCAAGCTAGCCGTGCCCTTCTTCCTCCTCCCACCAAACAGCTCAAGGAGCATTGTGTAGCTACTTGTCCATCTAGTGATCATGCGGAGACCCCGCAGAGCAGCAGTAGGGGTGTTATCTCCACGGAGAGCCCCGAAGCTGGGTAAGATTCGTCGGCGTGCATGTCTTCGCCTCATCCCGTTTCCAGGCACCGGCGACGTCTTACTGGCTCCCACAATGATAAGCCACCCGTTGGCATATGTCGCACCTACCACCCGACATAAGGATTCGCATCATGGCCCAGTCAGGTCCATTTATGGGCCAAGAAAGCAAGCTCTCGTAAGCAACACTATGAAGCCATCATCAGAATCCGGCACACCCAAATACAGGGGCGCCGCACACCCCCTATGTTTCACCGATGAGGTCCTGGACTATGAATTTCCAGAGGGATTCAAACCCGTAAACATAGAGTCATATGATGGAACAACAGACCCTGAAGTTTGGATCGAGGATTATATCCTCCACATACACATGGCTAGAGGAGATGATCTCCACGCCATAAAATATTTACCCCTTAAGCTTAAAGGGCCAGCCCGGCATTGGCTTAAAAGTCTTCCCGAAAACACAATAGGAAGCTGGGAAGAGCTCGAGGATGCTTGCCGAGCAAACTTTCAAGGGACCTATGTCCGCCCTTCGGATGCAGACGATCTTAGTCACATAACTCAACAACCCGGAGAATCAGCTCGACAGTTCTGGAATAGATTCCTCACTAAAAAGAATCAGATAGTCGACTATCCGGACGCTGAAGCCTTAGCAGCTTTCAGGCATAACGTCCGAGACGAATGGGTCGCCAGACACCTCGGCCAAGAAAAGCCAAGAACAATGGCCGCACTAACAAGCCTCATGACCCTCTTTTGTGCAGGGGAGGACAGCTGGTTGGCAAGGTGCAGCCCCAGCGACCCAAGTACATCCGAAATTAGGGATGGAAACGGAAAACCGCGACGCAACCAGGACCGTCGCTGGAATAAGGAGAAAAGTCCGAAGAGCACGACAGTCAATGCCGGATTCAAAGGCTCACGACAAAATCAGGAAAAATCGCCCCCTAGGATAACAGGGACGATCCATCCAACCTAAATAAAATCCTGGACAGGATATGTCAGATACACAGTACTCCCGAGAAGCCTGCTAACCATACCCATAGAGACTGTTGGGTTTTCAAACAATCCGGCAGACTCAATGCCGAACACAAGGGGCTCGACACACCAAGCGAAGACGAGGACGAACCCCAAAAGCAGAGCACCAAGAAACAAAAGAACTTCCCACAAGAAGTAAAAACAGTGAACTCACTTCACATAACTAAACGTGCGGCACCCGTAAAGGTACGCACCACACGGCCCATCCCCAAAGGGTCCTGCCACTGGTTGTCAAAACCGATCATCTTCGATCAGCTAGATTATTCTAGAAATATCAAGAATGTAGGCTGGACTGCCTTGATACTCGATCCAATAATTGGCGGACTCCAGTTTTCAAATGTCCTTATGGACGGCGGCAGTGGACTAAACCTGATATATCAGGATACAATCCAGCACATGGGGATAAACCCAGCAAGAATCCGCCGCAGCAAAACCTCCTTTCAAGGGGTAATACCTAGTCCGGACACCCATTGTATGGGTTTTCTCCGGCTCAAATTCATATTCGGCTCTGCCGATAACTTCCGCCGCGAAAAGCTGACCTTCCATATCGTCCCGTTCTCAAGTCGCCATCAAGCACTACTGGGACGCGAAGCTTTCGCTCGCTTTAACGCAATACCGCATTATGCATCTCTTACGCTTAAGATGCGCGGTCCACGAGGCATCATCTCTTTGAAGGGGAAGCACTAAAGTGCGCCTCCCCAAGCGGAGGACTGTGCGGCCGCTTTGACAGCCCCACAGCAAAATGGCCTCACCGGCCAGAAAACTTCGAAATAGGTCATTCAAGACCACGAACGCGGATAGACGAGTTCGGTGCAAAATCATCATTAATGCAGGCCTAGTGGCCATATACCCCCGCACTAGGGGCTCCACGCATATACAATAAGAGACAATAAAGCTCAATCTTATATATTTTACTTTATACTTTGTTTATTTTAAACTTTTGTTCGGCACGACCCGTTTTTCAACTCAGTTTCTCTCTTTTACAGATGAACGTCGTGCGGTGCCCATCCAGGATACGGCACAACGGAGACACAGGCGCAGACGTGCAGTAGGGACCCGTCCTAAAGGATTCTTTTTAGATTAAGACCCTGCGTAAACCTTTTTTACTGTCTCTTGTTGCTACACATCCCCTGGTTTTTTCTGATATAACCAAGGAGGAGGCTGGCGTCTTGGCATGTGGCCACGTCAGAATTTTTGCACGTACCTGGACACTCGGGGCTTTTTTAATAAAGAGTGTTGTTTCGCCCACACTCATAAAGACCGAACACCTTAGGGAGTGTTCGGCGTCGCGAGTTTTGGCATTATATGCATCGGCTCCGAATCATGTCTTTGGTCAAATGTTGGGTTGCCCGGCTCCTGAGTTCGGCTACCTTACGTTCCGCTCTATCGGCTAAGGTAGCACCAGGAGAACTACTATGATTGTGCCCCGGTTCGGCCGGGCAAGCACCTCAGTAGAGAAAGCCGAAAACTGACTGTCATGATGTAGCGTGAGACTGGTCAGCCACTCGATGACCTATCAGAATCTATCGGATTCCTCCGCTTTAACGAAGGGCCGCTTCCCGGTCAGGCACATACGCGCCCCGAACTCGGGCGAGCGCAGTCGCCACCAAGGGGCTACCTAAATAGTCTCACTGTCAAGCTCCTATGGCTAAGTGAAAGTGTTAAAGCATTATAGTCCGGTTGTCTGGCCCACTGCGGTATCACCTCCTTTGTAGGACCAAGACGTTGGGTTAAGTGTGAAAATGCGTCTTCTGCGAGCACCCCCGCACTATGTGTGTGGGGGCTGAAGCCAACGACTGCCATCTTTCAGATTTTGTACATATATATATCTTAAAACGGCCGCACAGGAGGTGTTCCCAATACTTGAAGGCACAAGTATAAAAAGGCCACTACAGTTTATCAAAATATTACTTTATAATTACATATGCTTTCATAACATAGCATCTTTCGAGCACTGCGTCTCTATTACACGAGCGCCTTCAAGGACTTCCTGAAAATAGTGCTCGGAGGGTACTCGGCTTTTGTCCGAATCTCGGGACGCAACAATGGTGGTCTCCATCTCTGCCCAGTATGTCTTGACACGGGCAAGAGCCATCCTTGCGCCCTCTATGCATGCTGACCTCTTCATTGCATTAATACGCGGCACCGCGTCAAGGAATTGCTGCACCAAGCTGAAATAACTCTTCGGCTCCGATCTCCCCGGCCACAGATGACCCATGACGTACTTCATGGCGAGTCCGGACAACCTATTCAGTTCGGCCCATTGAGCCAAACGATCGTCCACTGCTAGTGGATGCTCTGGATTGTGAAACTAAGACCAGAAAAGCTTTTCCACTTTGCGATCTTTCTGATCTCGAAAGTGTTCGGTCGCATCAGCAGCACTCGCTGCCAAATCCAGATAGGTATCCTCCACACTCCACATCCGGTCCAACGGAGCAAACTTCGGATCGCAAAATTTCCTTCGCAGCATAAAGGGCTTTCCAGCCGCAATCTGTTCGGCCTGACGCAGCTCCTCCTTCGCAGCTCTCATCGCAGAGCGCGCCTCCTTGGCATTGGCAACGGCCTTCTCTAAGTCCGTCTGTTTCGCCTGGTCTTCTTTTTCAAGAAGTCTGCAACGGTCTATAGCGCCTTTTAACTTTTCGGCCATCTCGGCCATCTCTTCCTTGCTTCGGTAATGAGCAGCCTGTTCGGCTCTCAGCTCTTCAAGGGCCTTCCTGGTGGCCGCATCACTTTCGCTGGCTTGTTCTTTAGCTCAGGCAAGTTCTGCCCTAAGACTCTCCACGGCGGCCGCACCATGTGCGTCAAAGCACATACATCGTAAGACACAGGCATAAAACTGTTCTTACCTGATGCCGCCCGAGGAATTACATACCTTGAGCCTCATCAAGCCGCTTATTAACAAGCGTGATGTCGGCATCTGCCACGTCCAGTTGCCGCTTTAGTTCGGCAAAATCATCAGTTCGGCTCGATTCCGGACACCCTGCTGCCTACATTCAAAGGCGACATCTTAGACCTGGGATTATGATCCTCCGTGTGCCGTCATTTCTTGACGACGCGCAGAGTCTCAGGGGCTACTATCTACACAGGGCACATCTTATTCATGCATAACTGACAAAAGTGTACATTATGTAATGTACCTCAAAACCCGTCCGTAAACTTTTGACGGCCTCATGCAATCCGCTCTCTGCGGATGAGATCCTTTCAATCACCGTGCCCATCAATGCACAGTGCTCCTCCGAGATAGAAGCTCGCCCTAGCAGAATCATTAGCTCCTCAGGCCGAGCACCAGACGGCGCCGGACTTGTCCCACGACCTCTTTCGAAGGCCGGACGCGGAGAACCTCGGGGGGCCACATAGCTATCTTCCGCCCCTGCCGGATTCGGAGAAACCCTCCGCGATGACACCTCAGGGTCGCCTGCCTCGCTAGGCGGCACGGCAGGGGGAGGCGTCCCGCTCTCCATCATCTCCGGAAGGAGATCCCCCGAAGACGAGCTCTGCTGAGAAGGGCTGAGGTCCGAGCTACAAGGTAAAAATTCGGTTAATCTTCTCAGATCTAAATCAAGGATTTCCCTCATCCCTCAAAAGGAAAATCTTTCTCTACTTATGGCTCACTGGAGGGCTGATCCCCTTGAGGGCGTATACCGGCCGAGGAACTTCCCGGCGTCGGACCCTCTGACGAGGATTTTTTCCCCCGCTTCGAGGCCATGGTTTCCGAGTCGTCAGAGGCGGCTCTCTTCTTCCCCTTAGGAGAGGAATTTTCGGTTCCTCCCTTCGGAGCAGCCTCCTTCGAGGAGGCCATAGCTTCCTTGTCCTCCCCCTCCAAAGGCATTATTTCCAGCATCCTGACTAGCACGGGATCCGGCCTGGTTTCAGGAAGGGGAGCCGGACACCTGATCAGCTTTGCCTTCGCTATCCACTCCTGTTTAAAAGGATGGCTCTTTTAGGGGCAAGTTTATGACAATTATACGGATAGAAGGTCCGGGCACAAGGTTGCTTACTTGAGTATCCGGGAGATTGCGGCTTAGGCCTGCGTCCTCGGTTAAATCCGGACACATCTCTTGTGATCCGAAGAACAGTTTATACATCTCCACGGGCGTTGCGCCCATGAAATTCTGGAGAGCTCGCGGTCCCTCTGGATTAAACTCCCACAGGCGAAGGGAGCGACGTTTGCCGGGCAATATTCAGCGAATCAGCATGACCTGCGTCACCTTGACCAGGCTGAGGTCTCCTTCCAAGAGATCCTTAATGCGGCCCGGTAACAAGGGCACGTCTTTGGGCAAACCCCAATCTAACCCTCTGTTAACCCATGACGCTAGCCGTGGTGGGGGACCCGAGCGAAAGGCAGGAAGCGCCACCCAGTTGGTGCTCCGGGGAGTGGTGATATAAAACCACTCTCGTTGCCACAAGCCTAGCTCCTCTTTAAAAGAGCCCTCGGGCCATGGAGCATCAGCATTTTTGCTTATAACAGCGCCTCCGCACTCTGCGTGCCGTCCCTTGATCATCTTCGGCTCCACTTTGAAAGTCTTGAGCCATAATCCGAAGTGAGGGGTAACACGGAGGAACGCTTCGCATACAACGATAAACGAGGAGATATGGAGGATGGACTCCGGAGCTAAGTCGTGAAATTCCAGCCCGTAATAAAACAGTAGTCCCCTCACAAAGGGATCCATCGGAAAGCCTAACCCCCGAACGAAGTGAGACACAAACACTACGCTCTCACCGGGCTGGGGACTGGGGATAGCCTGCCCTTGAGCAGGCAACCTGTGCGAAATTTCGGCGGTCAAGAACTTAGCCTCTCTCAACTTTAGCACGTCCTCCTCCGTGCATCCATAGGCCTTGAAGGTCGGAACCGGACATTGTCAAAGGTCTGAGGTGCCCTGAATCTGGAGCCTAGGGTGTTGGAACTCGAGGCGACGGGCGAACTCGTTTTGGGATTGGAGAAAAGGAGTAAGGCCCTGGTCTCTTTATAAGAGGTTGAATGCCAGGAGCCCTCCCTGTAACCATTTGGGACTCGCCTTTAATCGAGAAAACATGCTAACGGGCATGATTGGGTTACCCACGTCCGTATTG
This sequence comes from Triticum urartu, assembly GCF_003073215.2. Lineage (NCBI taxonomy): Eukaryota > Viridiplantae > Streptophyta > Magnoliopsida > Poales > Poaceae > Triticum > Triticum urartu. Next base: position 69,046,580 of record NC_053026.1, read on the forward strand.
ATGAGAATCCCGTGAAAGGGGGGCACACGATCTCTGCTTTGACAAGACGTGCCAAGGAAACTGCCTCACAAAACACGCTGAGGTGGAAAAGTGAAATCGATTCAAGTAAAGGACTTGGCTGTAGTGTGATGATGCACTGCGGGATACGTCAGCAGATTTGATTTGTGTTAATATTATTCTCTCTATGGAAATATGTGGAAGCTTATTTTGCAGAGCCGGACACAACTCTTGGTGTTTACAATCTTCTATGAAGGACTTGGAGGAGGAACCCGCCTTGCAATGCCAAAGACAATTTTCACGCCGGACTCGTCATCATTGAAGCCTCGTTCAGGTGCTACTGAGGGAGTCCTGGATTAGGGAGTGTTCGGGTAGCCGGACTATACCTTCAGCCGGACTCCTGGACTATGAAGATACAATATTGAAGACTTCATCCCGTGTCCGGATGGGACTTTCCTTGGCGTGGAAGGCAAGCTTGGCGATGCGGATATTCAAGATCTCCTACCATTGTAACCGACTCTATGTAACCCTAACCCTATCCGATGTCTATATAAACCGGAGGGTTGTAGTCCGTAGGCAATCAACTCCATACACAACAATCATACCATAGGCTAGCTTCTAGGGTTTAGCCTCCTTGATCTCGTGGTAGATCTACTCTTGTACTACCCATATCATCAATATTAATCAAGCAGGACGTAGGGTTTTACCTCCATAAAGAGGGCCCGAACCTGGGTAAAACATCGTGTTCCCTGCCTCCTGTTACCATCCGGCCTAGACGCACAGTTCGGGACCCCCTACCCGAGATCCGCCGGTTTTGACACCGACAAAGATCTATGGAGATAGATCAAAACGCCTGATGATACTTTCAAAGAACGCACACCTTGACATGTTTTTGAAGGAGTTCAAAATAGATCAGTCAAAGAAGGGGTTCTTACCTGAGTTGTAAGGTGTGAAGTTGAGTAAGACTCGAAGATTGACCACGACAGAAGAAAGAGGAAGGACGAAGGTCATCCCCTATGCTTTTGTCATAGGCTCTATATGGTATGCCATGCTGAGTACCGCACCTTATGTGTACCTTGCCACATGTCTGGCAAGAGGGTACAAAGGTGATCTAGGAGTGGATCACCAGATAGTAGTCAAAATTATCCTTAGAAGAATAAGGAAATGTTTCTCGGTTATGGAGGTGATAAATAGTTCGACGTAAAGAGTTACGTCAATGCAAGCTTAACACCTATCCAGATAGCTCTAAGTAGAGATACCGGATATGTATAATGGAGCAACAATTTGGAATAGCTCCAAGTGGAACGTGGTAGCAGAATCTACGATATGACATAAAGTTTTGCGAAATACATAGGGATCTGAATATGGCAAGACCCGTTGACTACAACCTCTCTCACAAGCATAACATGATCAAACCCAGAACTCTTTGAGTGTTTATCACATAGTGATGTGAACTAGATCATTGAGTCTAGTAGACTCTTGGATGTTGGTCACATGGCGATGTGACCTGTGAGTGTTAATCACAGATTATTGACTCTAGTGCAAGTGGGAGACTGTTGGAAATATGCCCTGGAGGCAATAATAAATTGGTTATTATTATATTTCCTTGTTCATGATAATCGTTTATTATCCATGCTAGAATTGTATTGATAGGAAACTCAGATACATGTGTGGATACATAAACAACACCATGTCCCTAGTAAGCCTCTAGTTGACTAGCTCATTGATCAATAAGATGGTTACGGTTTCCTGACCATGGACATTGGATGTCGTTGATAACGGGATCACATCATTAGGAGAATGATGTGAAGGACAAGACCCAATCCTAAGCCTAGCACAAGATCGTGTTGTTCGTTTGCTAAAGCTTTTCTAATGTCAAGTATCATTTCCATAGACCATGAGATTGTGCAAATCCCGGATACTGTAGGAGTACTTTGGGTGTGCCAAACGTCACAGCGTAACTGGGTGGCTATAAAGGTACACTACAGGTATCTCCGAAAGTGTCTGTTGGGTTGGCACGAATCAAGACTGGGATTTGTCACTCCGTGTAAACGGAGAGGTATCTCTGGGCCCACTCGGTAGGACATCATCATAATGTGCACAATGTGACCAAGGAGTTGATCACGGGATGATGTGTGACGGAACGAGTAAAGAGACTTGCCGGTAACGAGATTGAACAAGGTATCGGATACCGACGATCGAATCTCGGGCAAGTACAATACCGCTGGACAAAGGGAATTGTATACGGGATTGATTGAATCCTCGACATCGTGGTTCATCCGATGAGATCATCATGGAACATGTGGGAGCCAACATGGGTATCCAGATCCCGCTGTTGGTTATTGGCCGGAGAGTTGTCTCGGTCATGTCTGCATGGTTCCCGAACCCGTAGGGTCTACACACTTAAGGTTCGGTGACGCTAGAGTTGTTATGGGAAATAGTATGTGGTTACCGAAGGTTGTTCGGAGTCCCGGATGAGATCTCGGACGTCACGAGGAGTTCCGGAATGGTCCGGAGGTAAAGATTTATATATGGAAAGTTGTTGTTCGGGTTCCGGGAAAAGTTCGGTTTTTTCCGGTATTGTACCGGGAAGCTTCCGGAAGGTTCCGGAGGATTCCGAAGGGGTCCGGAGGTCCGGAAAATGTTCCACCACGTCCAATATAGCAGCATGGGCTGTAGGGGGGCGCCCTAACCTTAATGGGCCAAGGGCACCAGCCCCCGCAAGGCCCATGCGCATGGGAGAGGGGAAACCCTAAAGGGGAGGGCCTCCACTTGACTTGGGAGGCACTCCTCCCCCCCCCTTGGCCGCCGCCCCCAACCCTAGATGGGATCTAGGGGGACGGCCCCTCTCTCCCCACCTATAAATAGTGGAGGGGTGGGAGGGCAGCCACACCCTTGAACCTGGCGCAGCCCTCCCTCCTCCTACCTTCTCCTCCTCCTCCATGGTGCTTGGCGAAGCCCTGCCGGAGAACCACAAGCTCCTCCACCACCATGTCGTCGTGCTGTTGGACTTCTTCCTCAACCTCTCCCTCCTCCTTGCTAGATCAAGGCGTGGGAGACGTCCCCATTCCGTACGTGTGTTGAACGTGGAGGTGCCGCCCGTTCGGCACTAGGATCATCGGTGATTTGGATCACGATGAGTACGACTCCATCAACCCCGTTCACTTGAACGCTTCTGCTTAGCGATCTACAAGGGTATGTAGATGCACTCTCCTTCCCCTTGTTGTTAGATTACTCCATAGATTGATCTTGGTGATGCGTAGAAAATTTTAAATTTCTGCTACGATCCCCAACAGTTGGTGAGGTCATTTTCTTCAGTGTTGAAGATAGACTTGCTGACGAATGCAGTAGCGAGAGCTAGGCTCGCCACTCCGGATTCAGACTCCTCAGATGACTCCTCTTCCTCATTTTCTTCAGATTCAACCTCAGAGTCCATTTCCTTGCCAATGAATGCCCTGGCCTTCTTGGAGTTGCTCTTCTTGTGATATGATGGCTTTGAGGATTTTGATGATGAGGATTTTGTGGATTTCTTCTTTTTCTTTGCATCATCAGAACTGTAATCCTTGTATTTCTTCTTCTTTGATTCCTTTTCCACTGAGGACAATCTTGAATGAAATGTCCAGGTTTTTTGCACTTGTGACAGAGCCTCTTCTTGTAGTCACTGGATGAGGAATCATTGCTCCTTGAGGATCTTCCAAGGCGACCACGTCTTGAGAACTTTTGGAACTTCTTCACGAGTAGAGCCAGATCATGGCTCAGTTCTTCAGGATCACCAAGGCTGCTACCAAAGTCTTCATCTTCGGACTCAGATACTGCCTTGGCCTTCAGTGCACGTGTTCTGCCATAGCTTGAACCATAGAGATCTCTCTTTTCAGCAAGTTGGAACTCATGAGTATTTAGCCTCTCGAGAATATCAGCGGGATCAAGTGACTTGTAATCAGCACGTTCTTGTATCATCAATGCCAGAGTGTCAAATGAGGAATCAAGCGATCTCAGCAATTTCTTCACCACCTCATGGTCGGTGATGTCAGTGGCACCAAGTGCTTGAAGATCATTTGAGATGTCAGTGAGGCGATCGAAGGTTTGTTGAACATTTTCATTGTCGAGTCTTTTGAAGCGGTTGAAGAGATTGCGAAGAACATCAACTCGAGAGTCACGCTGAGTTGAGACTCCTTCATTCACTTTGGACAACCTGTCCCAGATAAGCTTCGCTGTTTCCAAAGCACTCACTCTGCCATACTGTCCTTTGCTCAGATGGCCACATATGATATTCTTCGCTTGAGGGTCGAGTTGCTTGAATCTCTTCACATCGGCAGCATTCAGAGAAGGTGTGACTGAGGGAACACCATTTTCCACAACATACCAAAGATCGTTATCAATTGCTTCAAGATGCATTCGCATCTTATTCTTCCAGTAGGGGTAGTCCGTCCCATCGAAGGTAGGACACCCAGCAGAGTCCTTGATCATACCTGCGGTCGACATAACTAAAACTCCAGGCGATTAAACCAAAATCACACAGAACAAGGGAGTACCTTTCTCTGATACCAATTGAAAGTGCATTATATCGACTAGAGGGGGGTGAATAGGCGATTTTTATGAAATTCTTCACTGAGGAATTTGCTGGTGAGGAAATTCCTTAGCGAAGAACTACTAGCAGCGGAATAAGTACTCAAAAGTAAACACAACAGAATACAAGCATAGTCATCATGATGAAATGAAGACAGGCACAGAGTACAGGAAGCGTAATCACAGGATAACTCAGGATGAAGAAAAACAGACTGAAGAAATTGAACTGAGGAAATTGAGAAAGTCTTCAGTCAAAGTCTTCAAACACAAATATGAACAAACATACAGCACAGTTATGAGGAAATGAAAGAGTTGAGGAAATAAAACCAGTAAGCTCGGTGAAGACAATGATTTGGTAGACCAGTTCCAACTGCTGTCTCAGTTGTACGTCTGGTTGGAGTGGCTGAGTATTTAAACTCGAGGACACACAGTCCCGGACACCCAATCAAGGACACTTAGTCCAAGACACCCAGTTCTCACCGTATTCTACTTGAACTAAGGTCACACAGACCTCGTCCAATCACTCATGGTAAGTCTTCAGGTGACTTCCAAACCTTCACAAACTTGGTCACTCGGTGATCCACTATTCCTCTTGGATGCTCTAGACCATGATGGCTAACCGTCTGGAAGAAGCACAGTCTTCAAAGGTAACAAGCGTCGGATCCACTCAGGATCAATCTCTTCAGTGATGCTCAATCACTTGGGGTTTGTAGGTGTTTGGGTTTTGGGTTTTTGGTTTTTCCTCACTTGATGATTTTCACTCAAAGTCCTCGGAGGATGGGTTGCTCTCAAATGACAAGTGTCAGTTTCTCTCGAAGCAGCCAACCAGCTAGTGGTTGTAGGGGGCGGCTATTTATAACCTAGGGAGCAGCCCGACATGATAAGACATAAATGCCCTTCAATGATATGACCGTTAGGTGGATAGATATTTTGGGACAGTTGGCGCATAGCACAGCAACGGTCGGAATTTTGAGTAGCAAAATCCTCAGGGCTATCATGTTCCTCACTGTGTAGGAAATCCACACTGGCGAATTCCTAACTCCTCAGTCAGGACAAATTCCTCAGAGACCAGAAGAACTTCGTCTCTGTCACTGAAGAAATTGACTGAACTATATGAGATTTCCAATGGCTTCACTCGAAGGGATTGGTAGGTGTAGGATTTGAGTTGAGCATCACATGGAAATTTTTCCTTAGTATTTCCTCGACCCCCTTTAACAGTACGGTGTTTCCTATGACTCAAGAAAGAGAAAAACAAAACTATGAAAACGAAAGTCTTCAAGCTTCATATTTCTCGCATGAATATCAAGTCTTCACGGACACACCAATTTCTTCACTTTCAAAGTCTTCATGAAAGTCTTCAGAAATACCAAAATCTTCAGTCGAAGATATTCATTTTTAGGGGTCGACTTTTCCTGTAAATATCAAACTCCTCATAGACTTATAGACCAGTGTACACTCACACACGCATTAGTCCCTTAACATATAAGTCTTCAATACACCAAAATCACTAAGGGGCACTAGATGCACTTACAGGTACTTGAGCCCCTGGCGTATTGGCCGTATCAAAGTGTACAAGTGCAACATGTCATTAATGAACATATATTCGTAAAAAAGGTAATGCAATAATAGACGGAAGCTATGCGTTGTTTATTTAAAAAAGCAGCGATCAAAGCAGAACGATACAAATAGTGCGATGAGCAAAAAATGGGACTATCAAATATGTCCTTTCTAGGGGCGAGCTGCGGAATGTTATGCGAAACAGGTATACTGCTCGTTATAGAGACCACCTTAGAGTTCCGTAGTGCGGCGTAGCTTTCTGCTTCCCTGGTTGTATCGTTTGTGCGGCAATTGTACTGCCGGACAAGCCTTCCGAAGAATGGAGTCCTGGAAATAAGAGAAAACTAAGAAATCGGCAGCCCCTAGTGCGGTTTAAGCCGCGTTTCGGGCGTGCCGTGATGGTGCCCCTCCCCCTGTGCCCATGCTATTTCCAAAGCGTAGTTATGTACGCGCAGCACTAGTTTCGCAAGTTCGCGAGGGCTGGGGTTGGGGCCGCATTGCTACGCTTGCTCTGAACGTGCCGGGCGGTGTAGGTTACTCCGGGCGCGCTTGACGGTGTCCGGACGTTTAATGGCCGGACTAGAGAATTGCCTTGAGAGGCTGCTTTGTACTTCCGCTGCGATAGCCGCCGTATGCTCCTCCGTTCGGAGAGAGCTTTCGGTGTTTCCATTGACCGTGATGACGCCTCGAGGGCCTGGCGTCTTGAGCTTGAGGTATGCGTAGTGCGGCACCGCATTGAATTTGGCAAATGCGGTTCGCTAGAGCAGTGCGTGATAGCCACTGCGGAACGGGACTATGTTGAAGATTAACTCCTCACTTCGGAAATTATCCGGAGATCCGAAGACCACATCAAGTGTAACTGAGCCTGTACAGTTGGCTTCTACACCTGGTATGACGCCTTTAAAGGTCGTTCTAGTGAATTTAAACCTCGAGGGATCGATGCCCATTTTCCGCACTGTATCCTGATAAAGCAGGTTCGGGCTGCTGCCGCAGTCCATAAGGACTCTAGTGAGGTGAAATCCGTCAATAATTGGGTCTAGAACCAATGCGGCGAATCCGCCATGACGGATGCTAGTGGGGTGGTCCCTTCGATCAAAAGTGATCGGGCAGGAAGACCATGGGTTGAATTTTGGGGCGACTGGCTCCATCGCGCATACGTCCCTTAGCACACGCTTCCGCTCCCTCTTGGGGACGTGGGTTGCGTATATCATGTTCACCGTCCGCACTTGTGGGGGGAAACCTTTCTGTCCACTGTTGTTCGGCGGCAGGGGCTCCTCCTCGTCATCGCTATGCAGCCCCTTGTCTCTGTTTTCGGCATTTAACTTGCCTTCCTGCTTGAACACCCAACAATCCCTGTTGGTGTGATTGGCTGGTTTTTCGGGGGTGCCATGTATCTGGCATGAGCGGTCGAGTATTCGGTCCAAACTGGACGGGCCCGGAGTATTTCTTTCGAATGGCTTTTTCCGCTGACCTGGTTTAGAGCCTCTGAATCCGGCATTAACTGCCGTATCCTCAGCACTGTCGCCGTTAATGCGGCGCTTTTGCTTGTTGCGATGCGACCTGCCACTGCTGTCCTTGGTATCCGAATTACCAGGGCTCTTGGTCATGTTATTGTTGCGAGCTAGCCAGCTGTCTTCTTCCGCGCAAAAGTGGGTCATAAGTGTGGTGAGGGCTGCCATAGATTTCGGCTTTTCTTGTCCTAGGTGCCGTGCAAGCCACTCGTCGAGGATGTTATGCTTGAAGGCTGCTACGGCCTCTGCGTCCGGACAGTCTACGATTTGATTTTTCTTGGTTAGGAACCGTGTCCAGAATTGTCTGGCCGATTCCTCTGGCTGCTGAATTATGTGGCTTAGATCATCAGCGTCTGGTGGTCGCACATAAGTGCCCTGGAAATTGGTGAGGAATGCGGCTTCTAGGCAAGGTTGTCAGAATCGCGATTTTGAATCGGATCGGAGCTCCGATGGCAGGATCGCAAATCGTAGAATCTTCACTATCTGGATCATAGAAACGTAGATTCTATGAACTAAAATCGTACAATCATAGGGGTTAGTTTGGATCGTAAAGTTGTAGAATCGTACAATAGAATCGCGATTCTGACAACCTTGCTTCCAGGTCCTCCCAACAACCAATTGATTCTGCTGGCAAGCTGTTAAGCCAATGCCGAGCTGGTCCTTTAAGCTTGAGTGGGAGGTATTTGATGGCGTGTAGGTCATCACCGCGGGCCATGTGGATATGAAGGAGATAGTCCTCGATCCGTACCGCAGGATCTGTTGTGCCATCATATGATTCTATGTTCACGGGTTTGAAACCCTCGGGGATTTGATGATCCATTACTTCATATGTGAAGCATAGTGGGTGTGCGGCGCCTCTGTACTGGGCTATATCACGACGCAGCTCAAACGAGCTTTGTGTACTGTGTTCGGCCCGGCCGGATTTACTATATCCGGCGTGACGAGTACCGTCTTGTGCCGTGGGGCGCCCACGTGATTCGTAGATCGATCTTGTTTGCCTTGCCTTGTCCTCCAATATGTCTCGCAGGTCTGGCGCATTTTCCCATGCCTTGGTATTTTTTGAGCGGCACCGGGGTGCGGCTTGAGTGGAGGGCCAAGAGGCCTCTCTGTCGCGGCCACGGGGTGGCCGGTCGGCCGCATCATGCGCTGGTGATGTAGGTTTAGGTGCTTCATCCTCTAATTGGGGTAGCAACCTGCGCTTTGGGTAGCTCTTGGAGGGGCGTTCGAGTTCATGTTGTTCGGCCGCAAGGACTTCAGTCCATCTGTTGGCTAGCAAATCTTGATCAGCTCTAAGCTGTTGCTGTTTTTTCTTGAGGCTGCTCGCCGTGGCCATAAGCCTGCGTTTGAAACGCTCTTGTTCGACGGGATCCTCCGGCACGACAAATTCGTCGTCGTCGAGGCTTGCCTCGTCTTCGGAGGGAGGCATATAATTATCGTCCTCGACCTCTCTGTCTGCCGCTCTCTCATGAGGGCTGGCTTCTCTATCCTCCTGTGCTAAATCTTGCTGGAGGTGGTTGTCTTCGGCACTGTTCGAGGTGTTATTATCCCCCGTGCCGGAATCACCGTTTTTGTTTTGGCGGGATTTAGAGCGGCGCCGCTAATGCTGGCGCTTAGGCTGCTTCTTGGAGGGGTCATCCTCCGCTGTTCCATCGTCATTGCCTTCTTTTGGGGTGTCCACCATGTATATATCATACGACGAGGTGGCTTTCCAGTGCCCTATAGGCGCTGGTTCTTGATCGTCTCCTGCATCGGCGTCCATACCGTCGATGTCTTCGGAGTCGAAGTCGAGCATGTCGGTTAAATCATCGACAGTGGCTACGAAGTGGGTGGTGGGTGGGCTTTGAATTTCTTCATCATCCCCATCCCAACCTTGCCGACCATAGTCCGGCCAGGGCTCTCCTGACAAAGAGAGAGAGAGACTTTAGTGAATTCAGAATATCATCGAAGGGCGAGTGCTGAAAGATGTCTGCGGCGGTGAACTCCATGATCGGCGCCCAATCGGGTTCGATCCGTCGAGGCGCAGGGGGCTCGGAGTCCGGAGAGGAGTCTGGCTCCTTGGAGTCACGGGCTTCGCAGAGAATAGGGCTGGTGTTCAGCTCGATCGCCGTAGAGATTGCAGCCCCCGAGGCGGTGTCTAACCACCCATCCTCGGTTGGTGTGATCGGCTCCGAGCTAGGGGTCGGAGCGGACACAGGTGCGGCCTCCAGGGCACTGTTCGGAGGGAGAGCTAAATCATGCCCATCATGACAGTGCGGCGCGATTGGCTGTGGCTCGAATCCGTCGAAGATCAAGTCTCTACGGATGTCGTCCGTGTAGTTCAAACTTCCAAATCTGAACTGATGGCCAGGGGCGTAGCTTTCGATCTGCTCCAGATGACCAAGCAAATTGGCCCGCAGTGCAAAGCCGCCGAATACGAAGATCTGTCCGGGGAGAAAAGTCTCACCCTGGATCGCATCGCTGTTGATGATCGGAGAAGCCACCGGGCCTAAAAGCGACGACACAGAGGAACTCTCAATGAAAGCACCAATGTCGGTGTCAAAACCGGCGGATCTCGGGTAGGGGGGTCCCGAACTGTGCGTCTAGGCCGGATGGTAACAGGAGGCAGGGGACACGATGTTTTACCCAGGTTCGGGCCCTCTTGATGGAGGTAAAACCCTACGTCCTACTTGATTAATATTGATGATATGGGTAGTACAAGAGTAGATCTACCACGAGATCAGAGAGGCTAAACCCTAGAAGCTAGCCTATGGTATGATTGTTGTTCGTCCTACGGACTAAAACTCTCCGGTTTATATAGACACCGGAGAGGGCTAGGGTTACACAGAGTCGGTTACAATGGTAGGAGATCTACATATCCGTATTGCCAAGCTTGCCTTCCACGCCAAGGAAAGTCCCTTTCGGACACGGGACGGAGTCTTCAATCTTGTATCTTCATAGTCCAGGAGTCCGGCCGAAGGTATAGTCCGGCCATCCGGACACCCCCTAATCCAGGACTCCCTCACTGTTTATTAGACTACTGATGTTTGGCTGTGTGTATCCTAGTTATACAGAGGCCGAGTGATACTCTTAATGATTTGTATCACTTTGATGCTACATTTTGAGATAATAAAAGCGCCCGTTATGAAAAAAACAAGTATCTTCAAGGAGGAGATGGCCTTTCTATTTCAGTCCTACCCATCTCAATCCACCACTTGCTCACCGAAGCCTATGTTACGATGATTTAAAGTTTGTGCTTTGCTTCGGAAGCCCTCAAAGCATCATGGGGTATGCACTATGGAGGATGTGACTCTTGTAGAGTTGCTCTTTACACGGGTGTGTTGGTCAGCTCGTGTAAACTTCAAAGCTTTAGCACTAGCTACTCTCGTGTTTGGGTGATGAAGGTGTTGCTTGTTGCATGGTGCATGGCTGACCAAAGATCCCAAGAAACGTTGAATCCAACGCAATCCTCATGTCCTAAAAATCATCTCTTATATTTACAAAAAGGCTGCAACACCAAATGAATGAAACATAGACGCCTTGTTAATTACTGTTTTGATCCTTGCCTTGGCACATGAAACAGACAGAATTGTAATTCAGGATAAAAATTGAATTTAGAAAACGTCTGTGTACGAGATTCCGAACTGACGCGAGAATTCAGTAGTTTAGAAGATTAGTGCGACATGAAGTAGATACAGTTGCTACTTCTTTCGGCAACCTCGACATGACCGCAAATGCCGAATCCGGCAAAGAAAAAGCGTTGGTATCCTTGCTCGGTCTCGACTCCGGCGGAATGCCGCTCCACCGGAGGCCTCACCCTTTGGATGCCGCACTCCTGGGTCTGACGTCCTAAGCGCGGCCAACATCTCCAAGCTCCGATGTCATCATGAACGCGCCCTGTCCTCCGGATTTGGCGCATGTGTATGGGGGCTTTGGGCGGCATGTGTTGTGGGCTTCCCTGGCGACGACGATGAAGACAACGACGACGGCGGCGGCGGCGGCTGTCAAATGCTCCAATAGGATCGACATGGGAGATGGGGCTGAGGCTAGTGTAGGATGGCAGGAGGTGCGGCCACGACGTGATGTCCCGCGTCGTCAGCCGACGTCTCCCGCCCCGGCTCTGCGCCCCCCGGCGGCCCGCTCGTTTTGTTGGCACTGCCTGGCCCTAGCTCTCTCTCTCTCCTCCTTGCTCTGGCCACGAACCAAAGAAGAAAGGAAGAAGAAGAGAAGACACAAGTGCACACCATGGACACAGTGATGTTTCCGGCGCACGAACGGCAAATTTTCCGAGCACGAACTCGACACCACACTTACAACAGTACACAGGGTGGAGCTTTATACGTAGGCGCGCCAAAACGACGCTGCGCTTCCCACTCCTCCACGCCCGCATGCTCCACACGCCCTGGCTCGTGCACCCGTCGCACACATACACGATCAACGCGGACGGTTCCAACAAAACGACCCGGTCACCCCACTCCTATCGCTAACTGAACCACGCATGCACACACAGGCCATACACAGCTTGTACACGAGTCAGACTATGCCCATACACTAGTCAGACATACACGCCCAAGCCTTGCACGGACCGCACCTGGCGCACCCGACGCCGGTTACCACCGCACAGGCATGGCTTGTTGCCAACACTCACCCTGTAAGCCATGATGTCGCCGCGCATCTCCGGCATGAACTGCTGCTCGCTGCCGCTGCAGCAGCCGGCAGTCTCGTGCCCCGCCGCATCGCACCCCTGTGCCTCCACAGTCGTCATGCCGAGCCATCACAACCCTGCGCCACCATGCAGGTCCTCCATGACCGCCGTGCTCGTCGCGCTCACGACATCATGCCACACCGCCGTGGACTCGTCGCGCGTTGCCGACGTTGCCCGCTCGTAGCGCTCCGCTACCGAGACCTTCATGTCTGCCGCGCACCGCGCGCTCTACGGACGCCACCACGCGCCACGATCGTCCCCAAACCTGGTTGCTCTGATGCCAATTGTTGTTGGCACTGCCTAGCCCTAGCGCTCTCTCTCTCTCTTGCTCTCCTCCTTGCTCTGGCCACAAACCGAAGAAGAAAGAAAGAAGAAGAAGACACAAGTGCACACATTGGACACAGTGATGTTTCTGGCGCACGAACGCCCGCCGCACGAACGGCAATTTTTCCAAGCACGAACTCGACACCACACTTACAGCAGTACACGTGGTGGAGCTTTATACGTAGGCGCACCCAAACGACGCCGCGCTCCCCACTCCTCCATGCCCGCACGCTCCGCATGCCCTGGCTCACGCACCCGTCGCACACAGACGCACTCAACGCGCCCGGCTCCAACAGAACGACCCGGTCACCCCGCTCCTATCGCTAACGGAACCACACTCGCACACACAGGCCATACCACTACTAGGAAAAGGGCTATAGATAGGATTGACACTAATGGCGCACCGGGGAAGTAGTGCGCCACTACTATATACTAATGGCGCACCAGTTGGTGATGCGCCATTAGTGCGGAAGACACTAATGGCGCACCAGAAAATAGGTGCGCCACTAGTGATAATTTTTTTTTACATACATACTAATGGCGCATCCTACCGAAGTGCGCCATTACTAGTTCTAACTAGTAATGGCGTACCAGACATGGAGTGCGCCAGTACTGAATTTTTTTTTATTCTTTTTTTTTTGCAAAATTACTAATGGCGCACCGCCTCACAGTGCGCCATTACTAGTTTAAACTACTAATGGCGCCCCCTGTAAAAGTGCGCCATTAGTATATATATATATATTTTTTACTTTTCTGCAAAACTACTAATGGCGCACCACCTGCAGGTGCGCCATTAGTAACCAGGGTTACTAATGGCGCATTTCCAGGTGGTGCGCCATTAGTAACCTGGGACCCCAACAAGATATTTTGGACAGCCCCACACCTACCCACTCACTTTCCCCACTTCATTCCCTCCACCTCCTTCTCCAAGCTTTCGGCTGCCTCCTCCTCCTCACCTCATTTCCACCATAGATTCATCAAAATTAAGTGGTGAAATTACCTTTTTTGATAGGTAAGTAACGGGAAAGCTATCTTCATGATGTAGATCTACTTTTTTCTCCCTAGCTCGCTCCAACAACGTGCACATGCACTTTTTTGTGGCCTAGCTAGATCTATGTATGTTTGTGGTGTTACATGTGTTTGTGGTGTTGCATATATGTTTGTGTTTGCAGGTACCGGTATTTGAAATGCGATAGTTGCCAATATTTTGCCGAAATGTTGATTCATTTCCGTTTCGGCGAGAATTTTGGCACTATGCATTCTTTTTGGTCCTATTTTTAGGGAAGGTCATGCCAAATTTTTTCTTGGTTCTAAAATATCGTTTTGCTCTACCCCGCAGGCGACCATGGTCCGCACGATGACCGAAGGCATCGTGAATAGGTTTTTGAGCTCCGCGAAGGCCGAGATGCTTCAAAAGAATGAGACGGAGATAAGATGTCTGCGTCGAAGATGCAAGCTGAAGAGCCTTATTGCGGACCCGGATTCTGGGCAGGTGCGGGACCACCTGCTCTTGCGTGGTTTCATGGATGGCTATCGGTGGCAAGGTGATGAAGATGACTATGAAGTCGTCCATGGGGGGCGGGCAAGAAATGAGGAAGGGCAACAAGACAAGTACCACCGCGGCGAGGGCGGGCGAGAAGACGAAGAATCTCCAGGACATGATCACGACGGTGATGTTGTACATAGTCATCATGTAGAAGATGTCGTACATGATGATGAGGAAGATCAATACGAAGGGCATGATCATGAAGATGAAGATGCCGGAGTAGACGACGATGGAGGCTGGGTGCAGGACCCTCATATTCAAGAGCTGCTTCTCAAGCAGACGGATAACGCAAGAGCTGCCGCCCGAGAGAAAGCCAAGCTGGATCAACTGGAGATAGACGCGGTTACTCCATTGTACGAAGGATGCAGGCCCGAGAATACCTGCCTGAAAGTAACGCTCATGGCTCCGGAGATGAAGGTAAAACACAAAATGACCGACGCATGCTTCGACGAGAACATGTCATTCTGGCACGAACGTCTTCCCAAGGGGAACAAGTGCCCGACCAGTTTCGAGGAGGCGAAGAAAATCGTGTGTCCTCTGGATTTACCGCACGTGAAATACCATGTGTGCATGAACAATTGCATAATTTATCGGGACGAGCACGCGGAGTCTACCATATGTCCGGTGTGCGGCGTCACTCGATACAAGAAGAGGAAGAAAGCTCCTCGAAAATCAGTGTGGTACTTTCCGATCACTCCTCGTCTGCAGCGGTATTTCGCGGACCCTAAGGTAGCAAAGCTCCTGCGTTGGCACACGGATAGGGAGGAGAAGAAGCAGGAAGATGACAGAAATGATCCGGAGATAAATAAAAAAGACAAGATGCTGAGTCACCCTAAGGATGCAAGCCAGTGGCAAGCGTTGAACTTCGAATACCCAGAATTTGGGAAGGATCCAAGGAACATCGTGCTGGGCGCGAGCACCGATGGAGTCAATCCGTTTGGCAGCCAGAGAAGCACACATAGCACGTGGCCTGTGTTTATGTGGATGTACAACCTTCCCCTGGTTGTGCATGAAGAGGAAGTACATTCACATGAGTATGCTAATTGAAGGGCCGAAACAACCAGGGAACGACATCAATCTGTATCTGGGGCTGCTGAAAGAGGAGCTAGACACGCTGTGGAAAACGCCAGCCAATACGTGGGACGCCGCAGAGAAAGAATATTTCCCTATGAGAGCTGCACTGCTCACGACGGTGCACGACTATCTCGGTTACGGATATCTCGCGGGGCAGGTAGTCCACGGATTTTCTGGATGCATAAGGTGCATGGATGACACAACGTATAGCTAGCTAGATAGAGATCCCGGATCTTCGAAAACCGTGTTCATGGGACATCGAAGGTGGCTTCGCGATGATGACCCGTGGAGGAAACGCAAGGATATGTTCGATGGTGAAACCGAACCCCGAAAACGCCCGCGTACGAGGAGCGGCGAGGAAATAGACGAGCTGTTGAAAAATTGGAAAGATTTCCCACTGCCGGGAAAGAAGCAAAAGGCGCCAGAGCCGGGAAAGAAGCGAAAGGCGCCAGAGCCACTGCTGAAGGTATGGAAAACGAGGTCTGTTTTCTGGGACTTGCCGTACTGGAAGATCCACCGTGTGCCTCATAGCCTTGATGCCATGCATATCACGAAGAACGTGTGCGAGAGTCTGCTTGGTACCCTGCTCAACATGCCAGAGAGGACCAAAGATGGGCCGAAAGCAAGGGCAGACTTGAAATCAATGGGCATCAGGCAGGAGCTTCACGCTAATGATGATGATGATGATGATGATGATGATGATGATGATGATGATGATGATGAGGCGAAGCAGGACACAGAAACTCGTCGCAAAGGCAAAAAGGCCAAGAAGACAGGAAGTGACTACCCTCCCGCGTGCTTCACTCTAAGTCAGGAGGAGATCGAGCAGTTTTTCACCTGCCTCGTAGGAGTAAAACTTCCTTACGGTTACGCGGGGAAGATAAGCAGATACCTAGACCCAGTGAAGCAGAAGTTCAGCGGGTTGAAGTCTCACGACTGTCACGTGCTGATGACGCAGATACTTCCAGTTGCAATCCGTGGGATCATGGACGCGCACGTCCGTGAAACGCTATTTGGCCTATGCAACTTTTTCGACGTCATCTCTCGGAAGTCGATTGGCGTGAGGCAACTCAGAAGGCTACAGGAAGAGATTGTGGTGATACTATGCGAGCTTGAGATGTACTTCCCGCCCGCATTCTTCGACGTTATGGTGCATCTGCTGGTCCATATCGTGGAGGATATCATCCAACTCGGGCCGACGTTCCTGCACAGCATAATGCCGTTCGAAAGGATGAATGGTGTCATCAAAGGATACGTTCGCAACATGTCACGTCCAGAGGGAAGTATAGCGAGGGGCTTTCTGACCGAAGAGTGCATCTCCTACTGCACGAATTATCTAGGCATCGAGAACCCCGTTGGTCTGCCCGTCAACAGGCACCTCAGCAGGCTCGCTGGATGGGGTCACCATGAGGGTCGCCGCGAAATGCATGTCGACTTCGAGGGTCGACTCGCAGACTTTGAAAGAGCAAACCTAGTCGCGCTACAACACATAGACGTGGTCGATCCTTGGGTGGTATAGACAAAAACTTTATTGAGAAGACGTACAATGACCGAGGCCAACAGAGGACGGACGGAGATATAATCAAAGAGCACAACTCATGTTTCACGTGTTGGTTCAAGCAGAAGCTTCTGTCGTACCCTTTACATGAGGATTCTTCCGCGGAAGAACAACTCATATTCGCCTTGTCACAGGGCACCGAGCACAACCTGATGACCTATGAGGTGTACGATATCAACGGCTACACATTCTACACCGAGGACAAGGACATGAAGAGCGATGGTTATCAGAACTCCGGGGTAACGATGGAATCCTACACCGGTAACGACAAGGACAGATACTACGGAAGGATCGAGGAGATCTGGGAGCTGAGCTACGCTGGAGAGAAGGTCCCGATGTTTCGTGTCAGATGGGCCAAGAGCGTCCTAAAAGAAGACCGGTATTTCACCACCATGGTTATACCCGAAGCCAAATCCAAGACCGCGGGCGCAAATGTCACCGCCAAAAATGAGCCATGGGTACTGGCTTCCCAAGTGGACCAATGCTTCTTCATTACCGACCCATCAAAGCCCAGTCGTGTTGTCGTGAGGAGAGGCAAAAGGAAGATCATCGGAATGGATGGAGTAGCCAATGAGCAAGACTTCGACAAGTACGGCGACCCGAAGATCGAACATGACGACGATGGTGAAGTAGCAGCACACACCACAAGAAGAAGCAGGACCACCCTACCTAAATGACGTCCGTTCCACAGAAGAAGTCCATTTGCGAAAAAGAAGGGCAAGAAGATTGTGAACAGATAGCTAGCTAAGATCGATCGTATTTAAATCGTAGTCTTCATTTCTCGATTGTATTTCATGGGCACTTTTTGATATCATGAATATTTCTAAATTTCACGAGCACTTTTTGAATTCATGAGGACACTCGATCTCGATCCCCCTCCACCGCCGCCGACGAGCACCCGGCCCCCCGCACCCTCCCCCGCTCCACCGCCGCCGACGACCCACCACTCCCCCGGCCCGCTCCACCGCCGCCGCCGACACCCCGCACCCTCCCCCACTTTTTGATGATATTTTTAAATAACAAATTTGATGATATTTTCAAATAACAAATTTGATGATATTTAAAAAAATTGATGATATTTGATGATATCTTCTGTTCTAGTCCTCATGAAAATAACAAATTTGATAAAAAAACAAATTATTAGATGCAACAAGAAATAATGAAAAAAAGAAGTTACTAATGGCGCACCAGAGGAGGGTGCGCCATTTCTATCAGAAAAAAAAGTTACTACTGGCGCACCAGAGGGGGGTGCGCCATTGCTATCAGAAAAAAAACTACTAATGGCGCGCGAGAGAAGGGGGCGCCATTACTAACGTTCCCCCCTCTAGCTGGATACCCCTTCGCCCGATCCCCCCTTCCCTCTCCCTCGCCAGATCCCCCTTCCCTCCCCCGCCACACCCGCTCCGACGACCCCCGGCCCGCTCCGACGACCCCGCGCCCGCTCCAAACCCGCTCCGGCTCCCCCGCGCCTGTTCCGACGACCCCCGCGCCCACTCCACACCCTAGCACCTCGCCACTTCCCCTCCCCTCGCACTGCTTCACCCGACTAGGTCGTCCCCATCACCGCATCGTCCCCGCGACCACCATCGTCCCCGCACCCCACCAAGGAGTCCAGGAGCTCTGCAGTGTTATTCTACGTCATCTACGGCCAGCCGTTCGAGCTCGACGACTCTGCATCGTGCGGATCGAGGTCTTCTTCCACCTCCGGCCACCGCGGCCTCACCGTCGATCCGTGTCACCTCGTCAACCCCGGCCGCGCACGAGCTCGCCATCATCTTCCTATCGGTGAGCTGCACCGGTTCCCCTCCCCCCCCCCTTTGATTTCGTCTTCCTCTCTGTCAGTGTAGCTAGCTGTTATCCAAGTCGCCACAGGGCCGGCCTTGTTTGTTTAGGAGTAGATTTATACTTCTTCTGGAAAAGAAACCTGAACAAAAATGATCTGTGCTTAATAGCAAAATTATATATGGCAGTTGGTTAAAACTCAATTTCATGACACATTCCAGGAGATTTGTTTGCTTTTGTGTGAAACATACTAGTATGTAACTATGTGCTCATGTTAATTGCTTAGTTTATGAAAGGGTAATTATGTAACAAAGTAATTGTGGCACACATAGGTAAACAGGAATAGCATCACATTTGAGCTAGTAAAATTTGAGAAAACTCCTAGGACATCAATGACACAGAACCACAACTGCAACAAGCAAAGACATATCTGGTGCCTCATAACAGCTAGCAACTCATATCTGTCTTTATTATTCTGCAAATTCAGTATATACATTCCTTTGTTTCCAGACAAATGATTTGAAGCGATGATGATCCCAATGGCATATTATTAGTGGCTATTTGGCTATCAGAAAAGCAAGAGACACTAAGAACGATCTGCATATTGTTTGCTGAGTTTTGGAGAACATAATGTATTCACTCTAAGAAATAATTATGGAAACATCAGTCATTTTGGAGAACGAGCTGTTACCTCCGATTCGACCCGCTGGGGCCGACGAAGAAGATGAGATGACCCTCAGTGCATGCGTAAGCTGGCCCCTGCTTTGGCCGAAGAGCCAGATTCGTTTGGGGGCGGGGGACACCACCCCACAGACAAGACCGCCAGTCGTACCGGTGCCAAGCCATGGCAAGAACGCGGCAACGCTACCGGACATGTCGGACATCCCTATGGCACAGGATCCGGACGACGACAACGACGATGGTACATTTACCAACGTCGATAAGTACTTTGCCAAACATGGGTACGGTGACGAGTTCTGCAGGCCTCCTTCTCAAGAACCCAAACAAGACAACCGCGATCTAGCTGGTACGGCGGAGAAACCCAATTGCAACAGGCGTCGTCTGGCGTTCAGTTCTCAGGAGACGCCTCCAGCTGCCGCCTTCACCGAGCCTCAGATAGCGGAGGTGCCAAATATTATCAGCCCCAACACACTCAAGAAGGCGGTCTGTGAGCAGAACTCGGTCCCATTACAGCAGATCAAGAAGAAGGGCCGGAAACGGCCGGCTAAAAAGGCCGCCGGTGCGAGCCAGCCGGCACCGAGTACGATCCGTGCTCAGGACGGGCCACCTTCACCTAAGGATATCTCGAGGAGGGTGCATGTGGCGGGGAGGGCGATGCTACCGACAAATATGCTCAGTGCTGCAACCGGTGCTATGCGGAGCCTGCACGACAGTGTTCTTTCTTTGGAGAAACGGCGTCTCAGAGAGAATGATGTGGCATACCCGGTTTTCGTGGCCAAGGTGCCAGAGGGCAAGGGCTTTGTGGATGGCGCCATCGAGGGTACGATCGTCCTGCGGTTTGGTGACATCTTTGCTATGTTCAACCTTCATCCGCTGCACTACACCTTCGTTCGGCTGTTTTCGCTAAGTATGGAGATGCGGATCATTAGAGACAAGGCCCCGGACATCGTGATCGTCGACCCCTTCTACATGCGTGCCAAGCTCTTGAGCAGAGCTGGGGACCACCAAGTCGCGAGTTCACACCTCGAAGATGTCATTCTGGCAAACCCAGATAAGGATAACTTCCTTGTGCCTTACTTTCCCGAGTAAGTCATCCCTTAACCGCCCCATAACATATGATTTCTTAGATTTTGATCGTTCTTTTTTTTCTAACATTCCGTGTTCTGTGCAGTGACACACATTGCACACTCATCCTCTTAAGCCCAAAATATTCCATGGCCACGTATTTCGACCCGAACCGTAACTCCAAGATAGACTACACAAATATCAAGAAATTTCTTGATGATGTTCTCCCTGGCTATGCCAAATCTGGAGGCACCTTCATCAGGGCAGTTCATAAGTACGGCAAGCACGTGTTCACCCACAATACGACGTTCTGCTGCGTCAAGCAGCCGCCTGGCGGTCAGAAGGATGCCTACTACGCCCTCCATCACATGCGGGCGATTGTAAGGGACCATCATCACCTTCTGCTACCAAATAATCTCAAAGATTGGGCCGCGAGCTTGTCGGCAATCCAGGACGCGGACATCAGACAAGAATTCTTTCGCATCCAGTCAGAGTTTGCGAACATCATCCATCAAGATGTCCTTCATACCTCGGGGCAGTTCTTCCTCAGATATCAACCGTCCAACATTGAGATAGACGGAATGCTACAAATGCAGGCTGACAACGCCCGTGATTTCATGACCATCACGACAGACGGCGGCCTCATCCACGCTCATGTCCATGAGTCGAGTCGAAAGTAGTGATGTGTAGTTCTGAAACATTGATTGGCTCATGTTGTAATTAAACTTTAATGAATTGTATGTCTCTTTGGTTTGGACAGTCGTTCAACTTAGATGTAATCGATGCTATTTATTAGT